>NW_007252373.1:185073-207594 GCF_000164805.1 Carlito syrichta | reverse complement strand
GGGGGGACCCTCAAAACAGAATTTATTTATAAAAAAATTGTATATCTATTTGTATATGTTTAAGCTTCAGCCTCCTTCAAAGTACTCTTCATTTGATGCAATATACCTATCAAGATGCTTTTCCCCTGCTCAAAACAGCTTTTGAACTTGTCAGTTTTTGATGCCTTTTAGTGCTTCTGCCATTTTTTGTTTCACTTCTTCCACATCAGCAAAATGTTTCCCTTTGAGAACTGTTTTCATCCCGGGAAAAAACAAAAAGTTGCTCAAGTTGATGTCTGGTGAATAAGGAGGGTGGGGCATGGGTGTCATGCTATTTTTTGGTCAAAAACTGCTGAGCACTCAGCACAGTGTAGGTAAGTTGTTCATATAAATCACCCATCATGAAATGGGCAAACACATTGAAAGAATGTTAAAAAAAAAATTTCACTGACGCTGAATATAGCCTCTTACAACAGCACTAGCTATTACACTGATGTTGATGAGTTTCTAGAACACCTACTTATTAGGGGAAACCTGTAATACAAAAGGCCCACCCTCCAAAAAATAATTCTGGTTTTCTTTGGGTCCCCTCTTGTATTAATATAAGATATCTTTATTTCTCTGACTCCTTTAAAGATTTTCTTTTCACCTTTGATTTCTAGCTGACTACTATGTGTCTACTTATGAATTTATTTATATTTATACTGCATGGCATTTACTTACCTTCTTCAATCTGCAAATTAATATTTTTCACCAAACTTAGGGAAATTTTGACCATTATTTTTTCAAATATCTTTAAGCCCAACTCTTGTTATCTTCTCCTTCTGGAAATCCTGTTATTCCCATTTTAGACCACTTCATATTGGTCCACAAGTTTCTGAAGTTTTTCTTCACACCTTGTCCTATTTGGTCTATCAATCAGATAGTTTCTGTTGATCTGTCTTCAAGTTCACTAATGCTTCTGCTATCTCTAATATGCTGTTAAACACATCTAATGAACACTTCATTTCAATTATTCCTTTCAGTTGTGGAATTGCAGTTTTGTTCTTTTATTATAGCTCCCATTTTTCTGCTAAGATTCTTTATATGTTAAGCTCACTAAACACTTTTTAAATTTAATGCTTTGAACATATCTTGCTGTACTTCTTTGTACATATTTATAAGTGCCTCTTTAAAGTCTTTTTTAGCTCCAACATCTGGGCCATCTCAGAACTGGTTTCCACTGACTGCTTTTTCTCTTGACCATGGGTCCTGTTTCCATTTATGTTCATATACATATTGTTGATTAAACAATGTAGAGAATATAGTTACTGTTCTTTTTTTTCTGGAGAGTTTTTATTATTTTCTGGCATGAAATTCAGTGGCTGGCAGATCATCTTAACTTGTGTAATCTTTGTCTTAAAAAAGTTATTCTGGAACAGATATGTAGAATGGCTGGTGAATTTTCTAAATCCTGCTAAGGTGGCAAGATTCAGCGCCCAAACTTAGAAGATCTCTATCAAGGATTGGTGATTCCAGGAGATCTTAACTCTTGGTCCTATCCTTATTCCTAAGGCATGATCTTTCTGGGATTTTTTTTGTTTGTTTTGGTATTTCAACTGGATGTCCAAGAGTGTTTTGAAGGTGTTAATATGATCTCTTCACACCGGGAAGGCCAGACCTTCAAAGTCCTTCAATCCTACTCATCCTCCAGTGTCTCTATTCTGTTCTGAACCTGGTAGGAGCCATTGTCTTGAAAACATCATGTGGCTTCTTCCTGCACATGTGCAGCTTAGCCCTCAACCAAGAACTCATGAGCAATCTCCACAAAGATTTCTGTGGTCCTCTTTCTTTCTTTCTTTTTTTTTTTGAGTTGGAGTCTCACTCTGTCACCCAGACGGCAGTGCAGTGGCTGCTCCCGGCCACCACAGCCTCGACCTGTTGGGCTCCAGCGATCCTTCTGCCTCAGCCTTCCGAGTAGCCAGAAATACAGGCATGCGCTACCACGCCCGGCTGATTTTTTGATTTATTGTAGAGATGAGGTCTCGCTGCCCAGGCGGGTCTGGAACCCGCGGGCTCAGGCAATCCACTCACCTCAGCCTCCCAAAGGCGCGGGACTACAGGCTGAGCCACCGAGCCCGGCTTGTGGTCCTCTTTCTGAGCAGCTCTTTCCAGGCGCCCCTCCTACAGATTCCTGCCAATTCATCTGGCCCAAACTTATCTCTGGTTCTTCATCTCAGCAGAACCACTGTGCTCTCCTTGGACTCCAGCCCACTGCTCTGCAATCGGGAAACTATCTCCAGATAGAAAACCAGGGAAAGCATGAAGCACACTTTCCCTGTCCAGTTTTCAGATTGATCATGAAGAATTATCTAGTCAAGTACTCCATTATGGCTAAAGTGGAAATGATTCTTTGTGAATTTCCTTTTATGACTGTATTTATATTTAAGTAGTCTCAGATTGTTTTTAAGTGGGGATTAAAAATTATAAATATATTCTACTAGTTATGACACTTTTTAGTGACATACAGGACATATGCATCACACAAATCATAAACGACCAAGCTCTTATTTTCAAAACAAAAGGCTATATTTACCATAATAATATAGAATGTCACAGAGTTTTATGTCTATGGCTTCAGAGAAAGCATGGTCACTTTATCTCACTTTATTTTTTTTTATTTTTATTTTTGTTTGAGTTGGAGTCTCACTCTGTCGCCCAGACTGGAGGGCAGTGGCTGCTCCCGGCCACCACAGCCTCGACCTGCTGGGCTCTGGCAATCCTTCCCCTCAGCCTTCCAAGTAGCCGGAATTACAGGCATGCGCTACCATGCCCGGCTAATTTTTTTTTGTATTTATTTTAGAGATGAGGTCTCGCTGCCCAGGCAGGTCTCGAACCCATGGGTTTAGGCAATCCACTCACCTCAGCCTCCCAAAGGCACGGGATTACAGGCTGAGCCGCCGAGCCCGGCTTATCTCACTTTATTTATTGGCCCACTAGAGACCATGGAGGGGAGGTGTGAAGAAGCATCAGTGAGTGAGAGGGTCCTTTAAGCTGAAAATAGAAAAAGGGTCACACAGAACTCCTGTGGGAAATATTTTTATTTTAGTCATCACATATAAAGTAAGAACAGACTAGAATTTAGAGGAAGAGAATAGGATAGCAAAACATTTTAGAAACACTATTTCACTGACAGGGTATCATTTCATATTTGTAAGAGAGAGCAATCCTGGCTTTACTCATTGATGTGTTCCAACATTCTTATATTTCTGGACAGCTACCAAAGGCCTTAAATACTAGAGCCCTTATTAGAAATACTGCATCCATTTTAGTATTTTTAGAGAATAAACCAATGCTAATTATTCACAAATCACTTATTTATGTTCTGATCACAGTATATATGTACATTTTTGAAGAATGAATTTCAAATTCCAAATGTCTTAGCAGACTACATCTTAAAATATCAGTTGAACATTAAATACAGGTTAATTTAATTCTTAATAGATATTTAATGTGTTATCACTCCAAAAAGATATTAATCACAATCTAAACAAACTTAAAATGCCTTGTTAAAGCTACAAAGTGGATATAAACCTATAGCTTATTCCTCAAATGACCACAGCAAAAGAAAATATACACAAGACAGGAATTTTTTTTCAGCCATAGTCTGGAAATGTCAAAGATTGCAACCAGTTAAAACTTAAAACCCTGAATATCTCTTTCATAATTGATGATTGGAAATCACCTCGGGACCTGCTAAATGAAATTTCCTTGGAGTTAGATGATTCTGAAGAGATTCGAGAGGATGAAATATGGTTGGAGTAAGATGATTCTGAAGAGATTTGAGAGACTTAGGGCATAATTCATATTTTAAGTACATGTGAAAGACAACCCCCAAGAGCCAAAGCAACATCACATAAAAGCCACTTTCCTTCTAGCATACTTGAGGAAAGGCATTCTAAAGACAACATAACAACATGAATTCCCACAGTAACCGTGATGTTCTTGTTGCAGGATGACTATTTCTTTGTTTGATTATGTACTACTAAGGGACGATTGATTCTAGTTTCTGTCTTTCACTTTCTTTAGCAGTAGCCATTTCTGATACTTTTTAAAGGATTAACTTGTACAGAAACAAGGGAAGAAAGACATGTCATTAATGGATTCAATTAAGATGAAATGTCAGAATATATCATTTTTATCCCCCAAATACATATTTGCTTCATTTTCCACATACATGTCTCTGAAAGGTTGTATAGAAGGACAAGTTCATGCAAGATAAAGTTATAGAGCATTAATTTGGGGAATTACTATATTGTTGAAAGTTCTGAACTCAAGGAATGCAAATTACTACTTTCCTTAACCACAATTACCTCCTGTCCCCCACAAAGTACTTATTGTTCTGTAAGCTTTTGTTCATGCTTAAATATATATAGAAGTACAGAATACCATCAAATGTAAGTTATTACTATCGTTAAGCTATTTTTGCTCTTGTACCTTCTATTGACACTGGTAATACTTTATATTATAATTACACTGGGCATTAACAGGATAAAGCCTGATACATGGTTGATTTTATTTTCACTGTATGAATATGACTTACTAATTTCAATTTTAATAATGAGAGCTCTTTACAGAAACATGCCATGTGATGCTTAATGCTAAGTGAAAAAAAATTCTGATTCAAAATATGAAAAAATCATCAAATCACTTGACAAACTTTCTACTATTGTGAAATAAAAACCTCGGTTAAAAACCACTACTTCAGTCCTTAAAATAACATTCCAAAGAAACAGTTACTTTCACTTATTGCTTTCTAGATATAGAAAATCGAGCTCAAGGTCACCAACAACCCCTGTGCTACTAAAACTTGTGAACACTTCTCAGGTTTCACTTCACTTGATTCTCCACGGCTTCAGCATGCTGACTTCCTTACCCCTTTTGGTAATGCTCTTTTCCTTGGCCTCTGGGACACCCTTCCCTTTCCCTCAATGTCTTCTATCGCTTACCTGTCTCTTCTCAGGGTCATTTGCAAATCCCTGTTCGGCCCCTCAGAATTTTTATTTTCTTTTGAAGATGTGGGGTACAATTCAGGGTTAGGTATACAAATGTTCATTATGCAGGTTCCCTTGTTGAGGAGGTGTGCCCCTCCCTCCCCTGGCAGTTTCCCTCAACTGCCAATTCCACTCCCCCTCCCTGGGCAGTTTCCCACTACTGCCAACCCCTTTCTTATAGTATTATGATAATTGTTCAAGGTCCGCTGATGAGTGAGAACATATGGTACTCTGTTCTTTGTTTCTGTGATAGAACACTGAGTATGATAGTCTCTAAATCCATCCAAGTTTCTGCAAAGTCCATACGTCTATCCTTCTTTATGGCTGCATAATATTCCATGGTTTATATGTACCACTTTTTTTATATCCAGTCCAGCTTCAATGGGCAGCATGGTTGGTTCCATGTTTTTGCTATTGTGAATAGCACTGCAACAAACATGCATGTGCAGGTATCTTTTTTGTAGAATGATTTGAGTTTCTCCAGGTATATACCCAATAGGGGGATTGCTGGGTCATATATACCTCAGAAATTAATGCTCACCTCTCTTCTCCCTTTCCCCTGCAGGGTAACCTCATCTACTCTTATGGCTTCAAGTGTCATCTATGGAAAATAGGTCATTCCCAAATCTATATCTCAAGCCACAAATCTTTCCTGAGCTCTTTAATGTTGCATATTGGGCACTTCTATTTGAATATCCCAAAGTGCCTGATTCAATTTATTGTCCCTGATGTGTTCTCTGTCAGAGTAAAGGTCATCGCCTTATACTCAGGTCAGAAATCTGACTGCTATCTTTGACCCACCACCTTCCCTCAATTCTAGCTTCCAACTTGTAGATTTTCTTTCTCTAATATTTTTTAAGTATATGCACTTTTCTCCATTCTGTCTGTCACCACCTTAACTCAGTCCTTATCATTTCTTTCCTGGATTACTACCAAGAGTCTCCCTCCTCCATTCCTGTCCTTCTCTATTCAGTTCTCCATACCCTGAGACAAGAGTGATTTTTCTAAAGTGCAAATTGGTCATATGACTTTCCTGCTGAAATATCTTCAAATCTAAACTCATTTGTATGGCCATGAGACCCATCAAAGTCTAATTCCAGCTTTCGCCTTGGAATCCTATCTTCCATCTCCTCTCCAGCCATGCTAAACTTCTTCCAGTTATTCAAAACTGTGGTGCTCTCTCCTGTCTCCAGGCCTTGCCACATGCCGGTCCCTCTTTCTGGAACACCTCTCTCTTTCATGGTTCCTCAGTTTCACACCCACAATTAAGCATCCTTCATGTCTTAGCTAAGAAGAAACACTGTCCCTCTTATATGCTCCCACAGCATTTGTACTTCACCTGATCTTTGTAACAAGGACACAAACAGTTTACTTAGGCTAGGATTTTGACTTATTCAACACTGTAACTTTGGGGTTTACTTTGGTAAATATGAAATTGCTAGATTTACTACCTGTTGGTGTCTACCCATTTCTCCCAATTTCCAGGTATAAAGATCTCAAAATTGTTCCTGAGAAACAGCTCATCTAGTAATGTGGCAGAGGAGTCACTGCCTACACTAAAAACAGGAGGAGATGTCCACTGGAGACGCCCACTTGAGGTGTTAGCTAGAGGTACAGGCTTTGCCACCCTGATGGGAATGCATGACAAAGTTTTCTGCCTCAAAAATTTTATCGCTAATGGATATATCAAAATTACACAATCATTTGCACCCAGTGTTGGGGGGGGGGTCATATGAAAACACTGAAATCGGGTAAAGAAATGATATCAAATGAATCTTTCTGTCTTTAAGGTAGATTCCCAAAGTCCTTTTAAAAATATCTGTCCAAATATTTGTCTCTAACAGAATATATGCTTCTGACTGCAGACCAAACTCAGATTGATTTTTTTGTTATTTACTTCTTTCCTGACAGCAGGTAGATGATCAGGGTTTGGGTCTACTCTTGGTCAATTTTCAAACACTAGACTTGTAGTCAAGACACAACTCAGGCTTTTACTAGCAAAGTGAACCTCAGGCTGAGACCCTAATGCTCAACAAGGCAAAGAATAAGTAGACGTGGCTAAGCTATCTTGAATTTTGAGCCATCTGTAAAATATCATTAGCCACATTTTATTTAAATGTGACAAGGAGTACAATTTCATGGTTAAGAGGCTGAGTTCTGTAGTTAGAAAGACCCAGATATAATTTCAATTAATTACCTGTATGATTTTGGGTAACTCAAACTCCCCTAGCTTTAATTTTCACACAGATTATATCTCTTTCAAAGTATTTTTCAGTAGAATAATTGAGCTAATATACACAAGGTGCCCAACACAACACCTGATACAAATAAGCATTAGTTACCTTAATCACATTATTACTATTCCTTACTCTTATGTTTTAGAAGTCAGGCAGAGTTGGCAAGGGTAGAGAGAATATTTCTCAGTTTTTCATGTTCTGATGTTTGTATTGAATGCTTTGGGATTGCTCGCCACAGTGAGGGAAACAAGTCACACTTCCATATTCCATTGCAGGGAACATGCAGGCCTCCCAGTGCCAAAACATTTGTTTCATTTTGATTGAAAGGAAAGAGAATGGTTTGCCAAAACACCAACAACTAGGCTTCCTGCAACACGTGATTTGATCTGACAGGTGTCTCCAATCCAAACACTTGACCAGGCCAGCAGTAGCTGGAACAGATGGCCCAGTCAACAACATACGCATTTTCATCATTTTGCAGTTTGTCGTATGTGCTGAGAGTGGATGGGATAACTTGGTGTTTTCTAATGTTTGGATAACCTTGACTGCTGTCTTTACTACAAGCCAATTTTATTTTAGACCATATTTCTATTTTTTAATATTTGACACCAGTAGGAAAATAAAAACACTTTCCCAAAAACTGATCCTCTACACATATAGTCATACTGTTGGCTTCTTCTAAGCCATCATTAATTTTCTTTCCCTTGGGCCATTTTTCTCACCTACATATCATTGTCATGTTTATCGAAATATCACAAAAACTGCTTGTAAGCATTTTTCACAAGCTGGGTTTAATACTATAGTGTGTTTAGACAAGACATTCCCCCTTTTCTGAAATGAAAAACTATAAAAACATGATCATTCTTCCCAGCAGTAGCCAAGGCTGAGCCCGCTTGTTCATCTGCATTACTTCTAGGCTAAAACAGATAGCTGACTTAAGAAACAGGCTATTTTAACATCTACTATCACAAGCAGAAAGGTGGAATAGCACGTCTGAGTAGGAAAGCTTACACATTCTCAGTGTAATTTATTAGTAACTTTTATTTAGAACTTGAAAAAGATTTAAAACATAGAATTTTACACATGCAAAATACTTTCTACCTTTTAAAGCTGCTTTTAGCTATTTTATGTTTAGCTCACCTGTGATATAAACCATGAGGCATTACCATTATAGAGCTGCTATTTTAAATGTGAGAAAACTAAGGCACAAATAATTATAGTTTGTATATATCTAATGTCCATCTCATCAGTCAAAATTTGTGGAAGAGTCCCTTCCTTATCATCATGATCCTCATCCTCATCACCATCAATATCTTGCATAGTGGTTAAGAGCACAATGGTTAAGAGCATGAGCTCTGGAAAGTGGGATTGAGGTTACAGTTCCCACTCATTCCCTTCCTTGCTGTGTGACCTGGAACAAGTTACTTAACTTCTCTGAGCTTCCATTTCTTTATCCAAGAACCTATATCCAAACACACAATAAAAGCATTTATTATTTATCAGTTACTTTTAACATAACATAAAATATGCCTAGGCCTCTCTATCTTAAAATAAAACAACTCTCTCCATCCTCATCTTTCTCGAGCTACTGGTCTCTTTTTTCTCCCTTCTATTTCCTTACTACCTCTTATCCATTGTAATCTGGTTTCTGCTTCTACTAAAACTGGTATTTCCAAGGCCACCAACCACTATTTCTGATTGCTAAATCTATGGACACTTCTCAGTCCTCATCTTCCTTTACCTTGCTAGAGCATTTGACTCTGTTGGTCATGTACTGTCCTTCTTAAAAGCCCTCTCCTCCACTGATATCCGTGACAACCCTCTCTCTGGATTTTCTTTCCTACTTTAATATGCCTGGTCCTTCTGATGTCCTGTAAATTCCTCTGCCTCAGCATCCTTTACTATTGGTATCATAGAGAGAAAGAATTTTAGACTCTTTCTTGGTTCAGCAAACATGACCCTTTGTGATCTGACCCCTACTTGCTTCTGTATACTCAGCTTCTACAATTGAGCACCTACTTCTATTTCTGTCCCCCTTCTCCCTGCCCCTTCATGCCATTGACCTACTTCTAGTTCTCTGAATGCATCATGTTGTATACCATTTCTCTACCTTCCAGATGACAATTCTTTTTGTTATATTATTTCTTCTCCCTCCACTTGTCCTTCAAAACTCAGTTCAAGCATCACTCTATGCTTCAACTATTCCAGCAGAGGCAACAGATTTGTGAGTGAAAAAGTCATTTTGGATGTTCCACCCTCAACAGATGCCTAGTGGAATAGAGACAAGCTTCCTCATGAAATCCTGTCCAAATTACAGAATCATGAGCAAATAAATGGTTGTTTTTGTTTTAAGCAATAAAATTTGGGGTAGTTTATTTTAAGCAGTAATAGAGACACAAAACACCCCCAAGCCCACTAGATTTTAAACCCCTCAAAGGCAGAATCATGTTTCAGTGAATATCGTATTCAAACCAACACATCCCCTGGTTCATGAAGCTCTCAAAAACCATCAATCATCTAACCAATCTATCAACCGATTCATCAATGAGCCAGTCCATCAATCAAAACTCTCTAAATTTAGTTTGTTTTCCTTATTTAAGTTAAATGTTTCTCTCAACCAAAGCACAAGGAAGCAAACAAAATGGGAGAGAGAATGAAAAGAACTATGTAAATTAATGTTTCTGGAGTGAACTTCCGATCTAAAGCTCTAGCTTTGATCTGCTCCTATAGGTACAGCCTAATTTCTATTTCCTACTACATATTTCCTCTTAAGTGAATTCCCCCATGCTACCTCAAACTGGAATTTTACAAACCTCAAAACCAGGGCCCTACTTGATCATTCTGGCTATATAACTACCATTGTTCATTTTCTAAATCTCTGTTATCTTTTACTACTCCCTTTATCTCCCCATCAATATATACAGTCTCTAGTTCCCACCAATTTGGGTTGCTAATTTTTCTTTTTTGCATTCATCACTTTCTTTAAAAATCCTCCCACCTCATTCTAATTCAGACTTTCATTACTCCATTTGTATATTACTGTAATTGATTTCTCAATGTCTGGTAATTTTTGAATGTCTTTCAATTAAAATGCTGCATTGAGAACCTTACAGTTACATTTTCAAGTCATGATGTGTCCAACCTAAAGAACTTTTATATATTAAACATTTAATATCAGACTAAGTAAGGTCTTTTTTTCAACAAAAAATGATGATTATTTCAATTACCATTATTATCTTCCAAAAAGAAATTATATTAGTTGTAAGGATGAAAGTAAGTAGATCCTTAAAAAATTTATGTGAAGTGACTAAATATTAGAGCCTATTATTTAATGAGTTTTATTCACGAGCAGTGCCATAAGAATAGGTGATAGATGATGACTGCAGTGAGAAAGCAATTTAAACTTGTTTTTATTATTCTTAAAATCAAAATGAAATAAGTAGGCAAAAAGAAAGGGGAAAAAAACCCAAGTGGGAACCCCATCTCTTTGGTATACATGAGGTTAACCTTTGTTAATAGGATAGGGAATTCATTATTCAAATCAAGAGGAAATGGACAAACATTTTATGCCTGATAAGATTTTTTTTCTTTATGCATCAAATTCTTTAAAGGATATCCAACTGAAAGATATTCCTCATCATGGGAAGTTTGGAAAAGGGATTTATCCATATGCTAAAATCTATCAAAGCCATTTCACAATTCTGTACCAACAGAAGCTAACCTCAATTAGCCTTTTTCAATCAAGGGATTATCTTTCATGTACAAATTAATGCACATCTTGATTTTAGGCAATGGTGAATTATTTGTTTTGTGAGAACATGAAAGTCATCTTGATATTCAGAACAGAAAAAAAGTAATTCTAATTAAGTAAATCCCATAATGTGATAATCTTATCTAGAAAACAGCTATGAGATAAGAATAGCTGTTTGTGAACTAACAATAGTGATAACAATTAAGGTCAACTAAATTTATCAATCCCTAATGAAATGGCATACTTTTCAGTCATTGTAAGAATGTATCTCATCACTGATAATAATTCTATGCCCACAATGTATCTGCCCTCATGGTAGGTGCTATGGAGTACATACTTTTAGGCAGTTGCCACCCTTGAACTCATTTGCTAGCAATCTAGTGAAGATATATAACAGGCAAGAGAAAATCAAGGATAGGAACAAATAAATACATGTAGCAGACAGCATACAAATAAAGGCAAAATAATAAAAAGATAATATGAGAACCAGTTGCACACCTTATGATCAGTTGTAAGTGAGCTTGGGTTAACAAAGGACATTGTCTAACCACTGTACCTGAAAGGGTGCACAACAGAGAAATTTGCTCCTAGTATGGTACACAAGACCAAACCAAAAGATGATCTTCACTTCATGCATATCCAGATACTACTGAGAGGGGTCTCTATTAACAGAATAGTTATTCCAAAACCTCAGCCTGTTGCCATGCTTAGGGCAATTTTGACAATTTAATTGCCAAGAGAAAGCATGTTTACCTTGACACAAAGTAACTGCTGAGGGCTGAAACAGAGTTTGGGGGGAATTTAGAATTTACTTCCACTTCAAATTCAATGTTTGGCACTCCAGATAGAGTCATAATTTACATCAATAATTGTGATAACAATTACAGATAACAAAACAGCTATACAGATGTAAGGATACACAATGATCAGTTGTAGGTGGGCCTAGGTTAACAAAGGACATTGTCTAACTGTTGCACCTGAAAGGATGCAGAACAGAGAAATTTGTTCCTGGTTTGGTGTACAAGACCAAACCAAAGCCGGGCTTGGTGGCTCAGCCTGTAAACCCAGCACTTTGGGTGGCCAAGAAGAGTGGATTGCCTGAGCCCGCGGGCTTGAGACCAGCCCAGGCAACTTGGCAAGACCTCATCTCTACAATAAATCAAAACTTAGCTGGGCATGGTAGCATGTGCCTGTAGTTCCAGCTACTTGGAAGGCTGAGGTGGAAGGATCGCTGGAGCCCAACAGGTCGACGCTGGGGTGGCTGTGAGCATGCCACTGCACTCCAGCCTGGGTGACAGAGTGAGACTCCAACTCAAAAAAAACCAAAAAAACCACCAAACCAAAAGATGACTTGCAGGAGACAGAATAGCTTATGTGGATGGAAGGATACTACCTCAAATATTGGAAACTAAAAAAGAAATTATGCAAGGGACATTGAAAGTGCTGGTTCTCCCATGCAATAAAAAGCCAAAAGAAAAATGAATAGAGGATGTATCTGGAATGACTATAATTTGTGGTCTATTCTGCCTGTTGCAGATGGGATGGGAGGAAGGGATGGAGAACTTAGAGTTGGATGCTATAAGAGGTTTCTGTGGTCAGACATGAGATCAACATAGTCTAGACAAGAAGGGCATTCAAGGAATGTCACATGGAGAGGAGGTACTCTTTGCTCTAATTAAAGTGTTTTGGTGAGTACATGGGTGTCCTTGGAGGAAAGAAAGATGGATAGCTGGATTTAGTGAAGAAGCACCAGAATTAGGAAAATTCCTCAATTTTCTTACCTTTGCCTTTGACATTTCCAGAAAAGTTCTAGGAAGAATATATATTCATCTTTCATTACACATAGCCATAAAATGGAAAAATAACTAGCCTCGAACCAGCTCAGATAATTCTGGAGGAAAGCTCTCAGTGACATGGGCGACTGCGTTCCTTTTGTGCCAGAAGTAAGTGGAAAGAAAAACAGTAACTAGCCT
The DNA here is from genome assembly GCF_000164805.1 of Carlito syrichta. Taxonomy (NCBI): domain Eukaryota; kingdom Metazoa; phylum Chordata; class Mammalia; order Primates; family Tarsiidae; genus Carlito; species Carlito syrichta. The sequence goes on along the minus strand of NW_007252373.1, from coordinate 194,621 downwards.
CAAACTGCCAGCGTTTTCATTGCCTTATCCTGCCCCATTCTCGATTGCTTCCAGATATCCCTAGACATCATGAGAGCTATAAGCTCATCGTCTGTCCTGTCCTGAAAATGTGTATAAAATTTGACTAGTGCCCCTAAATAAAATCCATTGGTCTCCAAAACTGATATCTGGACCTGAGCTCTTCTATATCAACTCTTTTAAGAAAAAAACAAACATAACTTGAAAAATGTGGTACATATACATGATAGAGTACTATGCAGCCATAAAGAAGAACAAAATCACAGACTTTGCAACAACTTGGATGGAGTTGGAGACTACCATACTAAGTGCACTATCACAGAATCAAAGGACTGAATATCACATGTTCTTGCTGACATTAGCACAAGAGTGAGATTGGCAATCGTAGGGCACTGCTAGGGGAGAGAGGGCATGTGACAACACAAAGGGTACCTGGTCCCTACCAGCGGGAGTAAGAGCCAGTCAGAAGCCCAAATTTCACTTGCATGCAGCCTACTTATGTAATTAATTCTCGCTTGTACCCCACAACTCTATACTTATATATATATACACACACTCTCTCTCTCTCTCTCACACACACACACACACACAGAGAGAGAGAGAGAGAGAGAGAGAGAGAGAAAGAGAGAGAGAGAGAGAGAGAGAACCTAAAATAAAATAAGTATTCGTGGAGTGAAAGTACAGAGAGACCTAGAAAGGAACCACTAGGAAACCGCTGTTACACTCCCTTACTCTTCCCACCTCTATCAGAGCCTCTTCCCACAGATGGTGCTTGGACTAAGAACCTGAGATTGGCCACAGAAAATACCAAAAGCTGAATCAAAAATTGCTTTAGTGTTTATATTTCTTTGGTGTTAGTACACTTATAACAACTTTTGGCATTGTCAAATTCTAATCCTTTTCACAAGTTTTCCAAGGACTATTTATTTAGCATCTTGCTAAAGAAATAGTCTTAAAGTGTAGTAAAGACTTCCTGGTAGAGCTGCTCCTAACCTGTTCTTGGTCTCCATAGAAAATAGAATGACTCCCCTGCCCCTTGAATGCCGCCTCATGATGCCACAGCTTGGTAATCTATGGGTGTTTTCTTCTGACAGACACAGTCCTGCACCAAAGCCTAAGACTTGGCAAGTCCAAGGTGAACCAGATTTCAACCCTACTTGCCAGGAAGCTTTATGCAAAGCACAAAACTGCACAGCAGCACTCTGTTCCCCAGGTTCTAACCACTCATATTACATCTCTGAATGACTTCTGTTGACCCACCTTTATCATCCTGGCTTTCTGGTTTTCAGATCCCAGGAGCGTACTGATAATCTCACTTGACATACTGGCCACTGACTGCCAACCTATGACCTCAGCATGCTGAGGATTCATGAGTTGCAGCTTCTTGTTCTGACCCCTTGTCATTCAGCTCTATCTCTAACAGGAGAGAAAATACAGAAGCCAAAATGGCCAATTATACAAACTTATACTTATCAAGGGTGATAGTGTCAAGACCAGAGAGACCATTTACACCATCTTTTAACTATTCTAAGCACTAAGATTCCAGACAGCTTTAGAATGTGAAGACAATCTATACTTCATGTCATGTAAGTAACACACTCTTGCTTTTCTGATATCACACCTTTAGAAGGTGATTAGCTTTGTTATTAGCTCTTGGGCTACAAGGGAACACTGGTAGCAAGAAGGCAGCCAATTCCACCTATTCAGAGCACTAACAGAGGACTGAAGGTTAGACATCCTTACTTCTCTTTTGAGAATGCTACCAAAAACTTAATGTGTACTTTACAAGCTAAAGTGTGCAACTCAAAGAAAGTGTGAAAAGCCATAAAATGTTATACTTCTGAAAGTCAAGAGGGTTTAGAGAGCCCTGCTGTAAGGCTGCTGAAGGAGACTTTTTTGCTTTTTGGTCACTGTTGGTAGGATCAGGCTGAGTGGAGTCAGAGGCTCCAGAAGATACTACATCCTTTCAGGGGTTATCTTATTCTTTCCACTCGGCAAAGACAGATTGAGAGAAGAGAAGGTTGGAGGGAGAGAGTCAGGCAGAGACACTGAAACTACAAAGGGGGATGACATTGTAAAGATTGGGAAAGTAAGTTTTCTATAGTTACCTATATAGACTCAATTACTTCCTTGTTACAAAGGAATAACACACTATTAGAAACACCAGCCTTGAAATCCTTGCCCCAAACTAGGCACTAGAAACATTTTCCCAGCCTCCTCAAAGCAGGTAGCACAACACAGAATTTGTGCCAGTTAAAAACATGACCTTTCCAGTACCGATTTAGCTGGCACTTACAGTGTAGATGTCTCTGAATTCTGGCCAAAGAGTTACCATCAATTCAATTCTTTTTTCAGTTCAGTGACCTTTTTGTTATGTACTCCTGTTTTCTCTTATGTTTTCTTGACTCCATTCCAGTCCTTCTCATGGTACCTCTGGCAATAGTTTATGCAACCTGCTTGTCACTGTGCCTCTGGTTTCCCTCTCCTATGTCTTTTATGTCTTCACCACTGCTGCTGCAGTTAAACCTATGTCATGGATCAGCACAGGCACTCAGAACTTTGTTTAAAGGTTTTTCTTTTTAGTTAAGTAAGACTGTCACTTCCTCTCATCACAGCTCTGGCACAATGTGTCCATCAAATGGTAGAATATCATCATTATGATTCACACTATGAAACTCTACTATGAGACACACCAAGACCCTTTGGCATTTGTGCATTCAAACTCCCTATATAAACAATTAAGCACTACAGAACATGGTGTGACCCTAGAGTCCTGTTCTTTTTCTGAATCAAGAAGTGGCTAGTAGCCATTAAAGGCAGAATTCCACTAAAGTCTTCACTTGCAAGAGAAGAAATTAACAACTGGCACCTAAGTGGGTCATACATCATTTGTCTCTAAAAAGTTTTCCTCTGTCCTTTTGCCTGAGCCAGAATAAATTGTTTTATCTTTCAAACAACACTGTTCGGCCCAGACACTATAAGGCTTATATTAAGTGGGATTATATGCACGGCACTGGTTTGCAAATTATAGCACATCATACAAATGTGCTGGTTAGGACGATAATTCTTACCTTATTGTGCTGGCTATGGTAATTAATGTCTCTGGTAGGGCAGGAGGTCTACTTTCAATGAGCACAACAGCTTTGTGTCAGGCTCAGTATTCTTCTTTCTGGGACAATCTGTCATAATCGTATGTTCGATGCTTAAATGATGGCCACTTCTACAACTTTTACTCCCAGCTTTTTGGCATACATGGACCAACTACTTTTTCCTCCACTCTACCTCAGCAATGCTTCAGAGGACATGCTGAGACTTTTCCTCACTTGGAATTTTTGCACCTCTGAAGTATCGACTCCACATGTCCCAGCCCTGGCCAAATGCTCCTATTCTTCCAGTTCTTACTTCCTTATCCACAGTACTGCTTGTTCATTCTTCACTTGTTCAATAAATGTCTCACTGCCGTTATGACCATATTGGATTCTTTGATTCCTTTACTTCTCTTAAGTCCCATTCCTAAAGGCCCTCCAGGCCACAGTTTCTTTTCTAATCAATTCATATTCGATGCACTCTGGATACTCTCTTTTTAGCACACTAGACTACCTTTCTCACCCTGGGGAGCAGAATGAGCAAGAGAAGAATATAGTATACTGGGATAAAGGGAGAGATGAAGAATACGTCAGAGGCGTGCTCCCCAACACAAAACAGAATTACTGTTGAGAAGCAACTGCCCCCATGTAAAACTATATCTTTCAGCATACCCTTACCCCCACCTCAAAGCATCCAGACAAAGCCATATAACTTGTTTTCACTCATGGAATATGAATAGAAATGATGTATTTTTTTCTGAGCCAAGACACTTAAGAAGCAGTTGCACCTTCTCGTCTCTGCTTTCCCTCTTCAGCTGAAATTTCATGCTCAAGGTGACTCTGGAAGTCTTGTGAAGAGAGTAGAGCTTTTGTCAGTCATTAAGTCCCTGAATGACTATGTGGAGAAAAGCCTTCCATGTGGACCAGAAACACCCATGATAGATTGATACTCGAATGTAGGCACAAATTCTATTGGTTTTAAGTCATTAAAAATTTACACACATATGTAACAGCACCTAAGAAATTTAAAGAGTGAAAGAGTAGATGAAAAATATGTATTGAGAGCACGTGTTAATATGTTACTACATGAAGTTTTCCCTCTGTCTTCATCCAATTCTTACCACAGCTGAGGGAAGATATATACAGTTTCTAGATGTGTATTAAGACATTTGGGCAACTTTTTATAAGCTCACAATCAATTTCTTCTCAGGTTTGTTTTGGAGTCTTTAAGAATTATTTAGGACTAATGCATTTATGATATTCTGTACTTTAGGATTCACAATATATTTAAAATATTTGAAAGAACAATTATGAATAAGGAGAGGAAATCATAATAATTTAAAATGTACTTTTTGCCAGGCACAGTGGCTCACGTCTATAGTTGGGAGGCTGAGGTGGGAGGATCAATTGAGGCCAGGAGTTCAAGACTAGCCTGGGTAACATAGTGAGACCTTGTCTCTACAAAACATTTTTAAAAATTAACCAGACAAGGTGGCGCACATCTCTAGTCCCAGTTACTTGGGAGACTGAGACAGAAGGATTTCCTGAGCCCAAGAGGCTGAGGCTGTGGTGAACTGTGATTGTACCACTGCACTCCAGCCTATGTGACAGAGTGAGACTCCTACTCCAAAAAAAAATAATAATAATAATGTACTTAAGTTCTTTTATAGTATATTTGTGTTTCAAAATATAATATAAAAAAATTTTTTTTCTGCATTATGAGAAATCGCCTGGCAAAGCCTTATAATTGTAGTCATTCACCTAGGGCTGCTGTTTTCTGGGTGCCTCTTAATCTGCCTTCATGAGTTTCCTCTGCTCCTGACATCATGTAGACATAGGCCTGCTTTCCTTGATTATGTAAAATATCCTAAGAACCTAAATACTAGCACTCTGGATACTCCAAGTGAGCACATACATGTACCTCACATGAGGGGCGGGAGGAAGGGACAAGAGTAGAAAGTGCTTGAAGGGAGTCCAGAAGGAACTCTCTGTACCATTGAAGTCCATGGATAAGGAGGAAAAAGTACACAGGGGGAAGAGAAAGAAATTAAGGTTCCTCTTTTCTGCTCTCAAAAGCTGTGTTCACAGGCGACTCCATGTGATATAGACTATAGGAATGCCAGCACTCAGCTAGGGAGAGTCAGAATCCCCAGTAATTCCTATAGCATGTGGCCCTTAAGTGGGAGCCCACAAAATTAGGAACCCAGAAATATGAGTATCCAGGGTAAGACTCTTCTCCTTCCTTTCACATCCAGCTTCAGCTCTAAAAATTGACTTACTTTGTTGAGCAATTTTCACAAGGAAATAAAGTTCTTGTTACTTCCTTGTTGTATGAGAACAATTAGAGAAAAACAAAACTACATTGAAATATGAATATTGAGAGGTGACTCCCTAAGTCTTGAAATGTGCATCATTCCAATTTGTGCTTTAGCCAAATAACAAGTTAATATATGACCCTGTTCTCTGAGGAGGCTTCTAGTCATTGAAGCTACATATGTAAATCTAGCATGCCAAAGATCTAATGTATATAGATATCTGAACATAAACATACACACACTTAACCAATCAGTGTTGGAGAGACCTCTGAAAACAATGAGTGCCTTTCAAACTTCTTTTAATATCACAGTTCAGAGCAGATAATATACTGTTCATTTTGCAACCAAGGACAAACAAATACACATATATAACCAAAAAAGTCATGTAACAATACCTATCTTTGTCCTGACATGTTTAAACATTAACTATAGAATACTGTACAGCCCCAAAGGCTGAGGATCATTAAGACAGAGAAATGTGTTTAATGAATCAGAGAATTGGTTAAGTGACTCCCCATCATCAGAAGAGTAGACTAATAAAACGAAGTAAAATAATTACATAGCACTGATCCTTCTTCCTTTGTTTTTTGAAGAGGAGTTGTACTTAGGTAATGGCTGAGGATTGAATATAGGGGAATAAATTATAACTTATTAAATTTCTACCTCAATAGCTCCTTCAAAACTTTCAGTGTATTAAATGTAAGTGTGTATACAACATTTAAAATGTTCCTGCTATGAAGTTTTCCATATACATTTTCTGTTATTTCAAGAGAAATTAGCAAACATTTCATTTCTGCCAGTATATGAAACTATAGTTTTGCCAAGTATTCTGTTACCATTTTGTGATCTTTTGAACAATTCAATGTTTTATTTATAAAACTTCTAAATTCTACAAAATTAACCTATAGTATACTCTTCCCTGCAGTAAATATTTTCCCAAAAAAAGGTTTTAATAAAAAGTATGCATTCATGGGAGACTCCTGAAGATGGCGATGGCATAGGTGAATCCGTGAGACTCTCCGAACGTGAGTTACCAAAAAGACTCTTACTTTTCTTCCTGCAACACCCTGCCCACTGCCAGCCGCACTGGTACGAGACCCGAGGACCTTTGGTCCCACGCAGGGCCAGATACTGCAGCCCGGCAGTGGCTGCTCCACTATATGCAACTCCAGCTGGCTGGGGAATCCCGAATCCCGGATCCCAGCTCCCTCCCTGGTTACATCGTCATGACCAGCAGCCAGCACCAAGCTGCCGGTCACCCAGGGAGGCTCGGGGTGCCCGCCCCTCAGAGATACCATTCCCATTTCTGGCTGAAGTGCCCTGTGAGGGACCCAGAGCACCACCTGCCCTCTGGAGCTTTGGAGATCTGGAGCCCCGGGCCCACCCTGGCTGAGGCACTCAGCATGCGACTGCAAGCTTGTGTAAGGGAGCTTGTGTAAGGTGCTGATCAGAGGCTTCCAGCTCCAGAGGAGGGAACCCCCGACCCTCTCCTCCACCCCAGCCTGCTGGTGGCACTCCAAATCCAGCGCCCAGCTGTGCAGCTGGTCCCGCCTAGAGACCCACACGAGCATCCCTAAAAGTGAAAGTAAAACTACCACCTCCGCCATTTTCAAGGCAGATTTACATCACCCCGCCCACCTATCAGAGCCTCCACCTCAGTTCCCACGGTGATGTCGTTAGGAGACTAAGCCCCTCCCCTACACCGAACAGAGACAAGTTACAGATCTCCCAGGCGGCAGGCTAGCTGTCTGCAACAAAAACAGAGGGGAGAGGCTGGAGATTAGAGCTCAAGGAATTTTAGCCACTAAGAGACGAGAGAAAAATCTACACAAATGAAGAAAAACCAAAAGAAGAATATGGGTCTCTCCCAGACTCCTGGGAGGGCAGACACTGAGAAAACTGACTTCGGAACACAAACAATGAAGAGCCTCCAGAATGACTGGTCTCAAAATACAAACGTAGACATCAAGACATTAATGGAGAGATTAAAAAGAATTGAGGAGACTCAAGAAGAATCTAGAAAGGAGATGATATCTGAGATAACAGTAATAAAGAATACTGTGAATAAAATAAATAACAAACTGATAAGCATGGAAAGCAGAATTACCCAAGCAGAAGAAAGAATCTCAGTGCTTGAGGACCAAAATATAGAACTAACCCAAACTCTCAAAAACACAGAAAACAAGCTCAAAAAGACAGAAAAAAATCTTCAAGAGATGAGCGATTACTTCAGGAGACAGAGCCTAAGAGTAATTGGTCTTCCTGAGGCAGAAAATCAGACAGAGATCACACTGGAACAAACCTTCCATGAGATCATTCAAGAAAACTTCCCTTATCTAATCAATGATGCAAAAACTCAAACACAAGAGATTCAGAGAACCCCTGCAAGACAACAAATGAGGAAACCAACTCCTAGACATATAATAATTTGCCTAAACAAAGTAGGCATAAAAGAAATAATCCTAAAGGCAGCAAGAGAAAAAGGCTGGATCACCTACCAGGGAAAACCAATTAGAATAGTAGCAGATTTATCTACAGAAACCCTGCAGGCTAGGAGAGTTTGGAGCCCTATCTTCAAAGTACTAAAAGATAAATAATTTCAACCAAGAATAACCTACCCAACCAGATTAAGCTTCATCAGCGAGGGAGAATTAAAATCTTTCCCAGATATCCAATCCCTAAAAACTTATGCTGCCACCAAACCACCTCTACATGAAACACTCAAGAAAGTACTAAGCACAGAAGAAAAGGGGAAAAAAAGAACAACGTTCTTCACAAGAGTACAGGAAAAAGAATAAAATACACATGAACCAACCCCAAAAACAAAAGAAAGACAATAAACTAAGTGCAAGAACAACTCTATAAGAACTCTATGATAGGGATGAACTCTCACATTTCAATAATTAGCCTGAATGTGAATGGATAAATGCACCAATGAAAAGACAAAATGGCAAAATGGATAAAATATCACCAGGCAACAATATACTACCTTCTAGAGAATCATCTCACTAGGAAGGACATGCAAAGACTCAAAGTAAGAGGATGGGAAACAAATTTTCAGGCGAATGGAACACAAAAGAAAGGAGGAGTCACGATCCTAATTTCAGACAAAATACCATTTAAGCTATCAAAAATTAAAAAAGATACAGAGGGCCACTACATAATGATAAAAGGTTCACTCCATCAACAAGAAATATCTATCCTAAACATATATGCCCCTAACATAGGTGCCCCAACTTTTATAAAGCAACTCCTAGGAAAACTAAAGAAGGATATTGACTCTAACACCATCATAACTGGGGACTCTAATACCCCACTCACAACCCTAGACAGATCATCGGGACAAAAAATCAGCAATGAGATCCGGAACCTCAATGTGACTCTGGACCAAATGGACTTAATTGATACCTACAGAACACTCCAACCAAAGACCAGAGAATATACATTCTACTCATCACAGCATGGAACATATTCCAAGATCGACCACATAATTGGCCATAAATCAAACATAAGCAAATTTAAAAGGACCGAAATTCTACCATACACCTTCTCGGACCAGAGTGGAATAAAAATAAACATTGACACCAACAAGGTCCCCCCAAAACCCACAAAGACATGGTCACTAAACAGCATGATGCTAAACAACTCATGGGTCAATGATGAAATCAAAACAGAGATCAAAGATACCTGGAAACAAATGAAAATGAAGAAACATCTTACCAAAATCTCTGGGACACCTTAAAAGCTGTAGTAAGAGGGGAATTTATATCCCTACAAACACACATGAAGAAAATGGAAGGAGCACAAATTAACAGCCTAACAAGCCACCTAAGGAAGCTGGAAAAGCAAGACCACAAAAAACCTAATTTCAGCAGAAGAATCCAGATCACCAAAATAAAAGCCCAAATCCAGGACATAGAAGACAAAAAGACAATACAAAAAATCAATGAAACAAAATGCTGGTTCTTCAAAAGGATAAACGAGATCAATGGTCCCCTAGCTAGATTGACCAAGAGAAAGAAAGCAAATAAGCACAATCAGAAACACAAAAGATGAAGTCACATCTGACTCTGAAGAAATATAAAAGATCATCAGAGACTACTATGTACACTTGTATGGAAACAAACTT
>NW_007252373.1:140190-184792 GCF_000164805.1 Carlito syrichta | reverse complement strand
ATCCAAAAAAAAAGAGAACTATAGGCCAATATCTTTGATGAACATAGATGCTAAAATTCTCAACAAGATCCTAGCAAACCGGATTCAACAACACATCTCAAAAACCATCCATCATGACCAAGTAGGCTTCATCCCTGGGATGCAAGCCTGGTTCAACATTCATAAAACAATAAATGTAATTAAATACATCAACAGATGTCAAAACAAAAACCACATGATTATATCATTAGATGCAGAAAAAGCCTTTGATAAAATCCAGCACCCCTTCTTGATAAAAACCCTCAAACATCTAGGCATACAGGGAACATACCTCAAAGTCATCTACGAGAAACCCACATCCAGCATACTTCTAAATGGACAAAAATTAGAACCATTTCCCCTGAAAACTGGAACAAGACAAGGATGCCCACTCTCACCCCTCCTGTTCAATATAGTATTGGAAGTCCTGGCTAGAGCAATCAGAGAAGAGAAGGCAGTCAGGGGTATCCAAAGAGGAAAAGAGGAAGTCAAATTATCTCTCTTTGCAGATGACATGATCGTGTACCTTGAAAACCCAAGAGAATCTGTGAAAAACCTCCTTACACTGATAAAGGCCTTCAGCAAAGTCTCAGGATATAAAATAAATGTGCAAAAGACAATCACATTTCTTTACACCAATAATAAACAAACAGAAACCCAAATAAGAAGCACAATTCCATTCAAAATAGCCACCAAAAAAATGAAATACCTTGGCATCTTCCTAACCAGAGACGTGAAAGACCTTTACAATGAAAACTACAAAACACTGCTCAAAGAAATCAAAGATGACACAAACAAGTGGAAAAATATCCCATGCTCATGGATTGGAAGAATCAACATTGTGAAGATGTCCATCTTACCTAAGGCAATCTACAGATTCAATGCAATACCTATCAAATTACCAGCAACATTCTTCTCAGACCTAGAAAAAACAACACAGGAATTCATATGGAAACACAAACGACCAAGAATAGCCAGAACAATCCTCAGCAAAAAAAACAAAGCAGGTGGTATCACATTACCAGACTTCAAACTTTACTATAAAGCTACAATTATCAAAATAGCTTGGTGTTGGTATAGGAACAGGCATATAGATCAATGGAATAGAATTGAGATCCCAGAAGCAAAACCTCAATTTCTCAACCAACTCATCTTCGACAAAGCCTCCACCACCTACCACTGGGGAGAGAAGAACCTATTCAGTAAATGGTGCTGAGAAAACTGACTGACCACATGCAGAAGATTGAAACAGGACCCCTACCTATCCCCATACACAAAAATTAACTCCAAATGGATCAGAGACCCAAATGTAAAACCTCAAACCATAAGAACCTTAGAAAATGAAGGACATACCCTCATGGAAATTGGAACTGGCATCCAATCCTGAACAAAACTTGAAACCCACAGGCCATAAGGGATAAGATAAGCAAGTGGGACCTCATTAAACTGACAAGCTTCTGCAAAGCCAAAGAAACCATCAAGAGAGCAGGGAGACAGCCTACAGACTGGGAAAAAGTATTTGCCAATTCCAGGTCTGACAAAGGCTTAACATCTTAGATCTACAAGGAACTCAAACATGCTGAAAAGAAAAAAACAAGCAAGCCCATTATAAAAGGGGCAAAAGATATGAATAGACACTTCACAAATGACATCCGAGCAGCCAACAGACACATGAAGAAATGCTCAACCTCACTAATCATCAGGGAGATGCAAATCAAACTCCAGTCAGAATGGCAATTATCAATAACTCAAAAAATAACAGTTGCTGGAGAGGATGTGGCGAAAAAGGAACACTCCTACACTGTTGGTGGGAGTGTAAACTAATGCAACCTCTGTGGAAAGCAGTGTGGCGATTCCTAAAAACTCTAAACATCAACCTCCCATATGACCCTGCAATCCCCCTACTGGGAATATACCCTGAAGAACTCAAATCACTCTATAAAAAAGATACCTGCACACGAATATTTATCGCAGCATTGTTCACAATAGCAAGAACCTGGAACCAACCATGCTGTCCATCAAAAGAGGACTGGATTCAAAAAATGTGGTACATATACACAGTGGAATACTATGCAGCCATAAAAAAGAACAAAATCATGAATTTCACAGCAACCTGGATGGAGCTAGAGTCTATAATGCTGAGTGACCTCTCACAGAAACAAAGATCTGAGTATCACATATTCTCATTCATATAGTGGACCTTGATCATCCAACGTACTACCAGAAGAAAATGACTGACAGTGGTGGGAAACTATAGGGGGGGGATGGGACTAATGGTAGTAAACATCTGTCTGGGGATAGGAGACACCTGTTATCAACAAGGGGCCTGAATGAAGCATATTTGTATACCTAACCCTTAACTGTACCCCACAATATCAGAATAAAAAATATTGATAAAAAGTATGCATTCATAAATAAATAATTGTCCAGTGACTAAAATATTTAGTTTCTGCCAAGTGACTAAAAGATTCTCCCAAACAAATACAATTTTAAAACACATCTTCAAACAATGTGTATTAAATGCTTGACAATACACACTCTTTATCAGTCTAAAAGAAAAAATTAAAAGTAGATTTAAAAGCACGCTATCTTTAATTAAAATAACTTTTATAAATGGCTTAATGTATATGTTTTCATATTCTTCTAAAGAATGACATAATGATAGCTCCCACATGAACAAAAGCAAAGAAAATGGGCAGTCACATTTTTATTTTTTTCTTTGTGAATCTCCAGCTACCCATTTCATGCACTCAAATCCTTACTCTAATGAACATAAAAACAGAGGAGGCTGTGACTCAACTTCATGAGGAAATCTTAAGACTGAGAAAGCCCATGCAATTATCAGGATCAAAAGAAAAGCAAATTAATGAAGTCCCAGATATTGTGTGTAAGCAGCAGAGTAGCAACCAGCATTCGTGTGTTTAATAGTTAGAGTCAAAGAAACACTACTTCTTTAATATCATGGCCTGACCTCTGCCTTAAGCACTGTAAGTTTAAGTTCAAATCACACAAGTTTACCCCACCCATGGTCTGCCATGGCTCAACAACGCAATCTTTACAGAGTGTGTATATTTATGTATTTATTTAGCAGAAGAACTTCATCTGCAAACTTTTTTGACTAACATCAACTTGGCACCAACTCATCAGTTAATTAACTGTTAACAGATTCTTCTAGATATGACTGCTACACAGTTATTTTATCTTCCTGTTAATTAGTAATTATGCACTGGCAAGAGAAACAGTGTTTCTTTCCAATTATCCCAGAACTCAGTGATTATTTAAACTTGGCTAATTAGCATTAGAGGGCTGTACGTCTTCTGGGCAAATTGTGTTTGATAATCCTTATTAAAATATACATGGCGGTTGTTGACTTTAGTAGGAAAAAAAAGTAGTAGTTCAAAGGGTATTAGATACAGTGCAAGGCAAATGGGGGCCCATTAAAATTTCTCCAACTGCTCTAATGAGAATGCCGAGGGTCATCTCTGCCTAGTTTGCCATCTGTTGGGTTTCTGGCATGTGACTCTGGTGAGAAGGGAGTGTCCTGAAGCCCATTTGGTTTATCACAGTGTAATTCAGGGGTCTGAATCTATTTTGGTCATTTATCAAGTGACACATTAAAGTCAGAGGTTTCACATGTGGCATGAAAAACTTGAGTGTAAAAATGATGCTACATTATTAAAAAGGCCCTGAATTTCTTTTTTAAACAAGCAAACAATACTTTTTTTAAAAAATGGTAAACATTGTATTTCAACTCTAGGACCGGCTTTCCATTCATCCAACAGTTGTGATGATTGAAAAATAACTACTTTTCAATAGTTAGGCTCCATCACCTAGAGCACATATTTAAAAAAGAAGAAGAAGATCTGCATTGAAACAGGCAATGGCTTGCTACACAGGTCACAGAAAATAATAACCAAAGAAAAAAATTGATACATTAGAATTTATCAAAATAAACTACTCGTCATAAGATACCATAGAGAAAAAAAAGAATAGGCAAGCCATGATTGGGGAATATGATCACAAGACCTATATCTGAGGGTACCCAGGGTATATTAAAAACTACTGTAACTCAATAATAAAAAGACAACTCAATTTTTTAAAATTGGCATAATATTTGAACAGATACTGGGCAAAAGTGGCCAGTAAACACATGAAGAAGTGTTCAACATCAATAGCTGGCTGGGAAACACAAATTGAAGCCATAATGAGATAACATCACACACCTACCAAAATGGCAAAAATTAGAAACACTGACGTCACTAAATTTTTTTAAATAAAATTTTAGTTTAAATATGTGGGGTACAATTCAGGGTTAGGTATGCAAATGTTCATTATGCAAGTACCCTTGTTGAGGAGGTACACCCCCTCCCCTGGTAGTTTTCCACTACTGGCACTCCCCCCACCCCCTGGCAGTTTCCCACTACTGCCAATCCCTTTCTTGTAGTATTATGATCATTGTTCAAAGCCTGCTTATGAGTGAGAAAATGTGATACTTGGTTCTTTGTTTCTGGACATCACCAAATTTTAAAGATGCAGAGTAATTGCAACTCTAATACTATGTTGGTATGTTGAAAGATAAATCATTTTGGAGAAATGTCTGGCAGTTTACTATCAAAGAAAACCCAGCAATGCCACTACTAGGCATTTACACAATAAAAATGACAATATATATTCACAAAGAGACTTGTACAAGAATCTTCATAGCAGCTGTATGCATAATAACCCCCAAACTAGAAAAAACCCAGGTGTTCAATAATAGAAAGACAAACAAACATAAAAACACTACTCAGCTATAAAAAAAGAACAAACTTCTGATACACACAATAAATCTCAAAAACATGCTGAGTGAAATAAGTCATGCAAAAAAGTACATGCTGAATTACAGCATTTATATGGCATTCTAGAACAGGAAAAATTAATATATGATGGAATAAAATAAAAACAGTAGAGGCTCTGGGAAGTGGGGTAACAGTTGATAGAGGAGAGGCCCAGGGGAACTTCTGAGGTTAGGATAATGTTCTATATTTTCATAAGGGATTGGGTTACACAGATGTAGACATCTATTCAGTCTCATCTCAAGTATCCTTAAGATTTTTTCATATCATTGTCTAAAAACATTACCAACATGGCCAGTGTTTGCTGTAAAATTATTTCAATTTTGATGTATATTTGCAAATTTTCATAACAAAAAAATGTTAAAAAGTAGATTGCATTACTTCAATCTAATCTCTATTAATTTACTTTTAAAAATAACATCAGTTCATTAGATGAGTACCTACACACAATATGAAACCATGCAAATATAACTGTTGACAGAGCAATTTTTTTCACCAAAAGTTGACTGAGCATCTCCTTTACTAATTCATTTGGTCACATCCATCTTGCACATAGGGGAGTAAGGAGTAGGTACCGCTGCTTTCGTATTCAGTTTTTGTGTTTCTACAAGTGTGCTTATCTGGTGCGTGCTTGTATGTGTGCTTATGTGATGTGCGACCCCAAATCTGTTTATTCCATTTGAATGGGTTATCATCCTAATACAATTTCATTAAATGCTACATAAACTGATGAAAAATTAATACTCCTAAAAAACAGAGTCATTAGAAAACTGGCTGACCACATGCAGAAGATTGAAACAGGACTCCTATCTATCTCCATACAAAAAATTAACTCTAAATGGATCAGAGACCTAAACCTCAAACTATAAGAACCGTAGAAAATGCAGGAGATACCCTTATGGAAGTTGGAACTGGCAACCAATTCCTGAGCAAAACCCAAAATCCCCAGGCCATAAGAGATAAGATAAACAAGGGGGAGCTCATCAAACTGACAAACTTCTGCAAAGTCAGAGAAACCATCAAGAGAGAAGGGAGACAGCCCACAGACTGGGAAAAAATATTTGCCAACTCCATGTCTGACAAAGGCCTAACATCTAGGATCTACAAGGAACTCAAACGTGCTGAAAAGAAAAAAACATACAGCCCCATTACAAAGTGGGCAAAGATATGAATAGACATTTCTCAAAAGAAGACATATGAGCAGCCAACAGATACATGAAAAAACGTTCAGCCTCACTAGTCATCAAGGAGATGCAAATTAAAACTACACTGAGATACCACCTAACTCTAGTCAGAATGGCCATCATCAATAACAAAAAATAACAGATGCTGGAGAGGATGTGACAAAAAGAAAACCCTTCTACACTGTTGGTGGGAGTGTAAACTAGTACAACCACTGTGGAAATCAGTGTGGCGATTCCTAAAAGTTCTCAAAATCGACCTTCCATATGACCCCATAATCCCCTTACTAGGAATATACCCGTAAGAACTCAGATCACTCTATAAAAAAGATACCTGCATGTATGTTTATCACAGCCTTGTTCACAATAGCAAGAACATGGAACCAACCGTGCTGCACATCAAAAGAGGACTGGATAAAAAAAATGTGGTACATATACACAATGGGATATTACACAGCCATAAAGAAGAACAAAATCATAAACTTCGCAGCAACCTGGATGGACTTAGAATCTATAATACTGAGTGACTTTTCACAGAAACAGAGAACTGAGTATCACATGTTCTCACTCATAAGTAAACCATGAACAACTACCGTAATACTATAAGAAAAGGATTGACAGTAGCAAGAAACTGCAGGGGGTTGGGGAGATGGGAATGACAGTAGTTGAAATCTGCCTGGGGAAAGGGGGCATGCCTCATCAACAAGGGTACCTGCACAATGAATATTTGTATACTTAACCCTGAATTGTACTCCACAATTTTAAAATAAAAAAATTTTAAAGTTAAAAAAGAAAAGAAAAGGATTGGCAATAGTGGGAAACTGCTGGGGGGGGGCACCTCTCATCAACAAGGGTGCCTGCATAATGAACATTTGTATACCTAACCCTGAATTGTACCCCACATCTTTAAAACAAAAAAATGTTTAAAAATAGAGTAGTTTCTATAAAAACTAACTTAAATGTTTTAGAACAACTTGACAAAAAGAAACTAAAGAAAAATGGTTTTTAAATTATGGTGAAAAGGGTACCTGTTAAAGATTACAAAACCAAAGTCACAAATATCTAGAATTCTACACTCAGGCTTCTTCATGATTATGTTCATGTCTTGCTCCATTTTAAAGAAAGAAACACTGGAAATGTGGCTTATCAAACAAAACCAAACCCTAGTGAAACTCCAATCAGTGGACCCATATTTAAAAAACAGTCCTCAAATGATATCTGAGGATTTACTACCCAGCCATCTAATTTAATATCAAAACCCATATAACTACTCCCAGTCACCTGCACCCAAGTCTACTTCTTCCTCATTGGACTGATCACCTTTTAACAAACTAATTAAATTGCCATTTAATTATTTATAAATATAAACAAGCATAGCTAACCAAGTTATTTTAACTGACTTAATCCTAGTACTGATTATGTCAAATAACAGCATTTAATAAGTAGGTAAGTGTGGATGTGGGTAAGTATTTGGTGAATTTCTAAACTTTTTATGTGTGTACTTGCAATTTTATTTAAATTATACTGTAACTATTTTGTCATGCCATTAAATATTTTAAAATATAATTTTAATGACAGCATATTATTCATTTTTCTAAATATTCTAACTTATTTAATAATTTCCCTATTACTGAACATTTAGAAAATTTGCAAAATAGTGCTTTGGTGAACAATAACATACATCAAACTGTATTTCTGATTTTTTAAATTTACAAAAGATTCCCAAAAGTAAAAGAACTATGTCAAACTACACAGACATTTTAATGGCTCTGTTTACATACTCTCAAATTGCTTTCTAGATAACTAAATCAATACACAGCCACATCAACAATAAATGCCTATTTTCTGGCACTGGTGCCAGTATTCTGTAGGCATAATTTTTAACATACTTGCCAAATTTAAAAAGATATCTCATACTGATGTAATTACATATTTTTATTAATAATAAGTTGAATATTTTGCTCAAATACATTTAACATTTGTCTTTCTTCTTCTGTAAAATGGTCTGAGTTTTTAATACTTTTTCTACTGGGATAATGGTTATTCTTTGGTTGTATAAAGGCCAAAAGTCCCTTCATACCTAGAGCAAAATGTTTGTTCATCTTTTTAAGTTTTAAAAATTAGTCTTTTAAAATTATACAAGCAGTTCTTATTTACTATTAGAAGATTAGAAAACCGAGAAGAAAAATATTAGATGTTCTAAGATAAAACCATCCTTACAGTCCAGTAATTTTAAAAAATTAATTTAGTCATGATGGGCTATTCTTTAAAACATTGCTTCCCAAACTGTCCCATGAAAAACTAGCTCCACAAGATATAAAAAGAAGTTCTTTGGGGGGAAAAAAAGATCTCCATGCTAACATAAATCTTTGAAAGAACGTTCATTATTTGCTGTTCTTAAAATATCACACTATGCAAAAGTATATTAAATTTAAAACTCAACAATAAAAAGAATAAACTAGTTAAAAAAAAACTGGGAAAGGACTTTCAATAGACATTTCCCCAGAGAAGATATACAAATGACCAATAAGCACATGAAGATATGTTCAGTTTATTAGTTACTAAGGAAATAAACAAACCACAATGAGATACCCTTTCCCATCTACTAAGAAGACTATAATAAACAAACAAATAATTAAACAAAACAGAATATAACAAGTGCTAGGAAGAACATAGAGATATCAAAACTCTCTTACATTGCTAGTGAGAATGTAAAATGGTGCAGTTTGACAGTTCTTCAAAAAGTTACAAAAGATTAACCTATGACCTAGCAATTCTACTTCTAGGTATATACAGAAGAAAAAAACTTGTACATAAAGATTCATAGGAGTATTATTTATAATAACCAAAAGTGAAAACAACCCAAATGTTCATCAACAAATGTAACTGATAAATAAAATATGGACTATCCATGCAAGGGAATATTATTCAGCCATAAATAAGAATAAATTGCTAACACATGCTTCAATATGGATGAATCTTGAAAACATGTCAGTAAAACAAGCCAGCCACCAAAGGCCATGTACTGTATGATTTCATTTACATGAAATGTCCAAAAGAAGTAAATATAGAGTCAGAAGGATTAATGGTTGCTAGGGGATGAGAGGTTGGGGGATTTGGGACTAATGCAAGTAGGTTTTTTTTTTTTTCTCTTGGGATGTTGAAAATGTTTTCAAATTAATGGTAATGTTTGTATAACATGGTGAATTTACTGAAAATCACTGAATTGAACACAAAATAGTGAATTTGTTATATAAATTATGTCACAAAAGAAAAATAATCATGACTTTAAGAAGTATTGTTTAATTTTGTTTAACCAGAATATTCCAAGCTTTTTTATACTATAATACTTTTTCCATTTAAGACCTGTTAATATATCATGAGGCACTAAAGTTTGCAAGAAGCATAATATGGGAAAAGTGGCTATTAACACAACATTTTAAAATTCATTATAAGACGTGACTAATATCAGTTTCTTGCTGAAAAGGGAACAAGAAGAAGAAAGAAAGAGGGAGACCGGGGATAAACTTCATCAGCCTCATAATTATTCTAGCTGGCCACTTGTCCCATTCTCTAGAAACAGAAAGCCAAACCCCGACTAAGTTCTTCCCTTATTAGTAACAGATTTCTCTCCATTCTTGTTATTACTTTTAGAAAAGCTATCAGATTACTCAGGGTAATAGTCAGGTTAAACAAGAATCTTTTCATAATATAAACAATGAACTATCTCTAAAAGAAAACAATTAAAGAATAATAAGCATCTTTCCAGCAAATGATCTTTGATAGCTACATTTATTTTACTTTTAATTTGCTGTTTACTAGAGTTCAAGTGGAGAACTGTTTCCGTAAGAGAACCAGAAATAACACAATTAACTAGATAATAACAACAACATGGTTCTGATGTATGAAAACTTGTAGGAAGAAAAAGCAGGAGTAGAGCTCAATCTGAACTTTTACCAAAATATTAACAATATTTTGCTATTCTGTTTTCTAAAATGGCAACTCCCACACTAACAAGTATCTTTCTGTTCAGACATTGAGTCCTGAAAACAGTAATTTAGTTGTGTGCTCGTCTCAGAGAGCAGCCTACACTGTCTACTAAGCTAAATGCAAAACGTAACATCAGAGGGTTGGATACAAACTACGAAACAGAAGACAAGAGTGGAAACAGAACCTGCATTTGGTGAAGTGCCTTTGTTGGACTCCTACATCTGTTTTCAAATTCATATGTGGCATCTCAAACTATTTTCTAGGAGATGCCAAGTATTAACTTTCACTACTTTGTGTGTGTGTGTTTGTGTGAATTTTATTTTATTTTTTTGTCTCCAAATGTATTTATTTGTTTGTTTGTTTATTATTTTAAAGATGTGGAGTGCTATTCAGGATTAGGTATACAAGTGGTCATCGTACAGGTAGTTTGGGCCTCCCTTTGGTCCCCGCTTTGCCTGGTTTGAGATCAGGTAAACTTATTTATGCTATGTGCCCCCCTCCAGCAATTTAATACTATTGCTACTTTTTAAAAAGATAATTATCAGAATTATATGTAGGAAGTAATAACATTATAAAATTATTTTACGTTTTTCTTGGATTTAAAGGAGAAGTTAACTTTATCCAAGAGCATTTATAAATCAATTACTGTGGACATGGAACATAAACTCATTTATCATTATCTGTAAACCAAAGAAAGGACTGGAAAACCTCAAGAGTAAACCACACTACAAGTGAAATGACTGCTAGGTCAGAGTCAACCTTTGAAGTTTATTCCCTGAAGTATATACTTCAATCCTGTCTCCTGTTAAAACGGACAATCTGGCATACTCAGAGAAGTGTTACTTTCTTAGGAAACAGTAACTCTTTATCAGTAAAGACCTACATTTTTAAAAAATTAGCATTTAAAAAAAAGAAAAGTATTCCTGATCCTGTTTTTATCTAGTGAGAGATAAGCCTTCATTTACAGAAACTTATTTTCCGGAATTCTTCTTATAAAACGTTGGCACATGAAAAAGTGTCCCACATAATGACCTCCTACTCTGTTCCCGTTTGCTTTCTGTCAGTCATCTGGGCAAATGTCTTCTTTAATAACAGAAATAAGTTACATTTTGCCAAGACAGAAGAAACTCTTCACAAATAAATTTTTAACACTAACAGGCAAAGTTAGAGCAAAATATTTTCAAGTCCTAACTTATAAAGTCTAGTGTCAACTTCTATCATAACCTGCTCTAAAAACATGCATTTTATGTTATGTGAATTATGTCTCAAAAGAAAAATATATTAAAGACTCTAAGAAGTATTTTTGACTTTATTTAATCAGACTATTTCCAACTTAAAAATTCTTGTTTTAAATTTTCTATATAATTTGTATGTTTTTATATAATTTGTATGTACATATATATATGTCATATAGGAAACATAAACATACAAATTTATATATATATATAAATTTTCCATATGAATAGAAGCATATTCATTTGAACAAGAATAAGGAAGTGAAAGGAACCAGAAGAACTGGTCTTCCTTAAGGATACATTTTTAAGGTATCTACAGTGGTTTCCAGGTACATAGCTTATCAGCACTAAATTCCTCTACCAGAGAAAACTGACAAGTAAATTATTAAGGAACTAGAAAATAAGTGAGTCTTACATGAACTGTGTGTTTTTGCTTACCTAAAGGAAAGAAAACAAGTGACAACTACTTTTTAACAAATGCTTATTATTTTCAGTTATACAAGAAATTATATGCAAAAGGTGCTGAAGTTAAAGCAAAAGATTACATCTTTATATGAGAAAATCCTTCTTAGTCATCTCACTTGACATAATCTTAGAATATATTCCCAAGAAATTATAGAGTTGTCATTTCTGGAAGGATGTAAGAAATGAAATAAGAACTTAATTATGATTCACATTAAGGCATTGATGTACCCTAAGATATGAGATTGTACTGGACAATCTCTCAAAGTTCTATTTTTCTCAGTTCTATAGAAGATACATAATCACTGTTCTATCTGAGAGCATTGGTGCCCGTCACCTCCAAGAAAGAAATAGACAAAGTGAATGAAAAGTTTCCTCAGGATCTCTGATGGTAAGATTTACACATATTTGTATAGTTTTAAATACATGTGTAGATGTGTACACATGTACCCTACAGATTTAGAAATATCCTCAAACTTCAAGATGGTAAAATTCTTCCCTCCTGCCCTTCTATTCCCCTACGCTTGCACGTATGCATGCAACTCCAGTAATAAAATACTCTGAATCCTCAAAGACTTGTATTGGCTGTTCATTCAGTAAATATTTATAGAGAACTTGTTATGTACCATAGGCACGAAGATAACTAGATTATCTCCTTGTCCTCAACGAGGTTTAAAAGGTTTTAAACAAGCAAATTCAATAGATTGCTAGAGGTGACTGGTGGTGGCCAGAGAAGAGGGTGAAGCACAGAGGAGGGAGCAGAGAGTTCCACGGAAAAGGGAGGGAGGAGCAGGCAGGAGGGGTTCTGAAGGCTCCATGGAGGAGGTGACTCAGGAAGGAGGCCCTAAAAGATTGGCAAGGTGTTTGCATGGCTGACAGAGTCAGAAGGAAGTCTAAGGGTTATAAACAAGAAGAGTAGGGGTTTAAAGCAGCTAGGATTTTGGAACGATATGTGGGTTATTTTAACTAGTGCAGGGGTGTATATATGGTGGGAGTAGATGTCTGGAAAGGAGTGACAGGAGGTTGGGAAGAGTTCAGGCTTAGGGACAGGCAGAGCTACCCAGGGAGGGCCTCTTCTTAGTCAAGGTTCTGCTATAACAGACAGCTCAAGCAGGCTTGAGCTGCAAGGGGACTTAATGAGAAGCTAAAGAACCCAGTTTAAATTATGGATTAACCCTAAGCAAGCATAACCTTGGGCAAATTACCTCCCCTCTCTGTGCTTTGGATTATCTCCAAAATAAGGAGAATTACAGTAAGATATACTTTAGTGTGAAACAAGTTAATACCTGCAATACACCTCGTATATAGCAAGTGCTTGATAATGTTAGCTATGTTTATTATTTCTTATAACTCAAGAACAACTGAACCTAACAGGAAACAAACCTTGGAAAGCTCTGGTACCTCAGGCAGCATTCTGACTATTTCCTTCTCTCTCCCTGCCTGGGATTCCCTGGAGCCATTGTGGAAGATGGCTGCTTCCAAATGTTTGCATGTTCCTAGGGTCTAGCTCATGAAGAATTGGACTGGGATTGATGAGTCTTGATTCCAAATTCTTGTCTAGTAAATGTCATTGACTTAGCTTGGCTTGTGTATTTGATGGTTTAAACTAAGGCCAAAGGGTGAGGGTAAAAACATGCTACAGTGACCTATCTCTCTTGAATGTCAGAAAAGGAGAACAGAGGAAAAATTTGTCTTGATTTCTAAGTTTACAATGTACAGGCCTGAGCCATAGAACAGGCTAGGCAATTTTAAATCCTTAGGGTGATGTTTACTTTTTTTACTGATGAATAAAAGGAATGTGGTGATCCTATTGTTTTGCATCCTCTTGAAACTTTTTTCTTTTATCAATTTGCACAGGTCTAACTCCTTTTAAGAATCTAGTAACTATCAATTATCCATCCACTAAAAAAAAATGATATGTCCATACAATAGGAATATCACTTAGCTACAAAAAGGAATTAAGTAGTGATATATGCTATACCATGATGAACCTTGAAAATATTATGTTAAATAAAAGAAGCCAGGCACAAAAAGCTATTATGTATTATATGATTTCATTTACACAAAATGTCCAGAGAAGGTAAATCTGTAGAAAGAGAGTAGATTTGTGGTTACCTAGGGGATGAGAGGAAGAATGAATGGAGAGTGACTGCTGATGGGTACAGGGTGTCTTCTGGAGTAGTGTTAGTTGTAGCATCTTATGAATATAATGAAAATCACTGAAATGTATTCTTTTGAAATGGTAAATTTCATAGTATATGTATTATATATGTTTAAAGTATCTGAGAACAGGATATGATGCCAGAACACCTGGTTATATACTCACACTTACAATATCTTATAGTGACCATTACTGTAGTACTAGTTACCACTTGTCTTCCCAAGCATTGCTTCCTTACCTACACACTGGGGACAGGGACTGAGCCAGACTCTATCAGAAGTTCACTGTGAATTCTATGAATAAGAAACTGAGTGCATCTCCCAAAAATTAGAGTTGACCTCTCTCTTTCAAATCTTTTGTCTCTTGAACAATCTTCTCATTCTATTGCCCTTCTCAAGGAAAGAATTTTTGCTCCTTTCTGAGTCTTTAAACAATACCTATTTTGAACATATAATATATACTAGGCATTTTAATCAATAATCTCATTTAATCCTTCCAGCAACTCTGTGAAGTGGGCACTATTGTTATTCTCATTTTACAAATGCAGAAATCAAGGCTTGAGGATGGCACGTGTTGCCTAAGTTAGCAAGAAGTAGGATCAGTCATGGAACCTGAGCTGCCTGACTCCAGAGGTCATGTAATGAACCATTACACGGAGCAGACTTTCTCTACTAATTCCTCCTTGGCCCAAATCTCATGCCCCTGAACCTTTGCTTTAACAAATTGATGACTGATTAATTCAACAGCCTTATATTTATCATGCCCATTATTCTAGTAAGTGATCCTTTTCAAGTTACTTTGAAGTTGGGAACTATCTCTGAATTTTTTGTCATGTATCAGATTAAACTCTTTCTGTTTTTTCAAACTTTAAAATAAAAAAAACATGCATTTAATTTTATTAGAAGCTGGCAAAATGTTTTTCATAATGGCCATACCATTTTTAATTGACACATAATTGTATATATTTATGGGGCATATATAGATATTTTGATATATGTATACAATGTGCAGTGATCAAATTAGGGTAGTTAGAAAATACATTAGTTCAAATATTTATCATTTCTTTGTGTTAGGAACATCCAAAATACTCCCATCTAACTATTTTGAAATGTACAATAAATTATTCTTAACTATAGTTACCCTGCTAGGTTATAGAGCACTAGAACTTATTCCTCTCATCTAACTGCAATTTTGGACTCAAATATTATTTCTTAATGAAGGTAATGCTGGCATACTCAAATGAAATAAATAAAGAGCAAATTCAGATTATTACCCTGTAAATAAAAAATTAATAGCAATTCCATCTCTTGTCAGCTCTGCTCTATGTACCACTGACTAGAGTAATTTGTTTAAGTAATCTAGAGTCTTCTTGTTAATTACAGCTCATTTACCATACCCAATAAAAGGTCATGCCTTTGAATTCCTCAAGTATGTTTAACGTGCATTTATTTTTGTATTTCTTTGTAAAGAGATAGACAAATTTAGCTAGATGATTCTTAGTAAAGTATTAGCTTAATTTAGACTAGTAAAAAAATATGACTACTACACAGAACTCTGTTTAATGAAGTTGCTAGTAGCTGCTTCTCTTTACAGATATGAAGCCCTAGATATGTGCATGCCTTCATAACATGTGTCTCAGAGTCACACAGCCAGGACACCTAAGCTTGAACTGCAATTAATGCCCAGGGGAGCAGGGGCCCTGGTGATAATTAGCAAATATGTAAAAGGTTCTATTTAGTCTTAATGTGAAGGATAGCCAAAAATTAGCTTAAACAGAATCTATATTTTTATTTTGGGTAAAAATAAAACAAAATACTGCGTCCTGGCAGTAAAACACTAACATACAATCTAAATGTACTATAAAGTGCAATTTTTATTAAATATGACCAAAGTAAGATTTATTAAAATTTGAAGACTTTCTTAAAACATTTAATTTGTTTTGTAAATATACCCCATCCACCTAAAGTGCCAAATCACATTGACAAAAATCAGATTATTAAGTTTAAAAATTCTAATACTATGTTTAAAAGACAATGTTGAAAATAATAACTATTGGCCAGGCTCAGTGGCTCAGCCTGTAATCCCAGCACTTTGGGAGGCCGAGGCAAGTGAATTGCCTGAGACCAACCCCGGGCAACTTGGTGAGACCTAATCTCTACAATAAATCAAAAATTAGCCAGGCATGGTTGTGCACACCTGTAGTTCTGGCTACTTGGAAGGCTGAAGCGGAAAGATCGCTGGAGCTCAGCAGTTTGACGCTGGGGTGGCTATGAGCGTGCCACTGCACTCCAGCCTGGGCGATGGAATGAGAATTAAAAAAAAAAAGAAAATAATAACTATTTATGTTAATCACTTAATCGCTATTAAAATATGACAAGATTAACTGGATATTTAAGAGAAAACATTAAAAAGAAAAAAATCCTAGACTCGTTCACTACATTCTCTCTCAATTTGGATTAATAAAATCTTGTCATTTTAAGAGTTTGGTAACTTAAATGATTGGCTCCAGAATAGCTAATTATTACAGAACAAAGAAATAAAACACAGGAAATTATGAAAGTTTAAGTGAAAAACTGCTAAAATGGCTGATGTATTAGCTGAGTGAGATTATCCAGGAAATGTAAAAACCGTAATTTGTACTAAGTCTAACAATTTGAAGTGTGGCTGCTATTCAACAGATTTGCAAACCTGATTCTCAGATTTTAGAACTAGAATATCAAAAATGGAGTAAAATTCCTAGCTTTTAGAGCCAGAATACTAAATATTGAATAAAATGCATTTCAGCCCTGGAAAAGGAACAATTTTATATAAAAGGATATTCAAATAGGATATTCAAGGCGACCACAATGAGCCTTGAAGATTTACATGATTGAGCTGGAATTCAAAGCCAAACACAAGAGAGAAGCATTTTTTTTTCTGGGATGCACAAAGAGATATCCATAATTAAACATCACACTTTACTAGGGCAGCATGTTTTCTTATATTGACAAGTAAAATGAGGTATTTCAAATCAGGCATTGCTGGCATACAGTCATCTTTTGCATAGCTATTGTTTTAATGTATTTCTGGTTATTAGGCATTTGTCTATTTTTGGTCAGTGAGGCATGCATTCTAAAGAATTCTGGTTTTGCATAAAGGCTGTAGTAATGTTAGCGAAATTACATTTCTACAACAGTATAAGAATAATTATGGACATTTTGACTGGTCATACACACATTTTATATTCAAAGGAGAGTAGCTATAACTTTAGTGTAATTTGTACAATTAAAATAATTCCAAGTAGAAAGAAACTTTCAGAAGTACCTATTTAGACTCAACTAGATGGTTTACTTTGCCTTATCTGTCATAGCTAGCTAAACATATCACACATTAATCCTATGATATGCTGGGAAAATGCCAAATAAACCATGTTTGCTTAACATTCCATCAAAAAATCAGAGACAAAAGGTTATGTATTCAATAACTCTTTTGTTCTAGGACAAAGGATGCCACATTACTTCAGCCTGATCCCACCATAAATATTAAACTACCAAAAAGCAGTCATTTAAAAAAATTCTACCTTCTATAATTTGCCTCTACTTTACTATCTATGCCTTAATCAAATTAAAAAATTTCTATTTTATTTTTAAATTGCAAAGAATATGTTAAACTTAAATAAAGTACCAAAATATTAACATTTTTTTTCAAAAGTGACCATTGAAAAAGACATTTTACCTCCTACTTTCCATTCTAAACATTATTCACGAAGGTGAACTCTTTAACAATATTTGGGCATGTTATTAAATTTTATTTTATTTTTATTTATGTATTTACGTATGCATTTATTTTGAGTCGGGGTTTCGCTTTTGCTCAGGCTGTAGTGAAGCGGCACACTCAAGGTTCACTACAGCCTCTGCCTCCTAGGTTCAGGCAATCCTTCTGCCTCAGCTTCCCGAGTAGCTGGGACTACAGGCACACATCACCACACACCGCCAGTGTTTTTATTTTTATTTTCATAGAGGCAAGGTCTTGCTATGTTGCCCAGGCTGGTCTCAAATTCATGAACTCAAGTAATCTTCCTAACCTCAGCTTTCCAAAGTACTGGGATTACAGGTATGAGCCACCTTTGGAAAATTTTATTTTTAAAGTTATTTACCACTATCACACCAGCACACATAAGATTATTTTGATATTATTTGAACTCAAAAATGATCTCACCTATCCATACATCCATAAAAAATTTATGTCCTATAAAAATGCCAATTTGTAGTGGGAGACCTAGGATTTGGCTATGGAAGTCGTCAATGGGCTCTGCCTGAAGTCAGAAGCCTGTTTGGACCATGAAACTAATTATACAGGGTTGATAGTAGGGGGAAGGCTAAGTGCAATTTAAACTTGTCAAAATACATTCTAATTCAAGTAAAAATTGGCATTTTTCAGTCTTCAAAGTCACCACAGAAAATGTCTTAAAGTCTAAGTTTCTTAAATAATTTGGAACAATTTTATTCTTGGTTTTTTTGTCTGACTTATTAGCTAAAATCTGAAGCAATATGATACTTACACGTTCTATGTTCTTTCAAAATGTGCTTACAACACACTTATGAATGACCTTAATGATTTCCTTATTTAAAGCCCCCAAAGCAAGAAATGATAGTTACTTAATTCAGCCACGTCCTCTCAAATAATCTCAACCTATATATCCCATATTAATTATATTTATGAACTGTTTTTTGCCCCCCATAGAAAGTGTGTATAAGTACTGGACTAAGGAAGTTGGTTGCTCTAGTTACCAAGATTATAATTTGGAAACATTCATTTGATTGTTTCCTATGTCTTAATGGCTTTTCATAAATCATCTCCTTTAATTCTCAGGGCTACCCAGCATCTTATGAAGCAGGTAACATTATCATCGTTTCCCATATGAGGAAATTAAGCTCAGAGAGGTTAAGCAACTTGGCAGAGGCACACAACTAATAAGGGATGGGGATGAAGACTGAATCTACAAGCAGGTCTACATGACTCACAGCCCAAATGCTTTCTTTTTAAAAATTGTTTTAATGATGTGAGGCACAATTCAGGATTAGGTAGATAAGTGGTCATCGTACAGGTAAAGTTTGGGCCTCCCTTTGGTCCCTACTTTGGTTTGAGACCAGGCACCCTTATTGATGTTATGTTCCCCCCCCACCCCACCCCCGGCAGTGTCCTGCTACTGCAAAACCCTTTCTTATAGTATTATGGTAAATGTTCAGGGTCCACTTACAAGTAAGAACATGTGGTTTCCCCCTCCACATAGTTCCTTCTTGCTGCAAGTGCCAGCCTACACTCAAACTCTTTATAAGCCCTATCACATTAGAATCTTCAATCACAGAATGCTCTTTCTGCAACCACTCCTGGGCTCTGCAGTTCATACTGACCCCAAGGTTATCTCCTTAAAATGAAAGGGCAGTCAAGTCACTCCTCAGTCTAAAACCCTCAATGGCTTTCCCCTCTCTTAAGATAAAGACGCAATTGATTGTCTGGCTCTGGTCCAGCCTTGTCACTTTCCCTCTTGATCCCAGGTCTGGTCACTCCAAGGTTTTCTTTCAACTCCTTGAATATAGCCAGACTCTTCCCATCCCAAAGACTTTTTGCACTTGCTGTTCCATCCTTGGGGCAAGCGGTTCCCCACCTTGCACAAACCTTAACTAAATAATCCCTACTCCTTCAGATCTCAGCTCCAATACTTTTTTCTCAGGAAAGCCTTTCCAAACTACAACCCTACACTACACTTAACTGAACACTGGAGTTAGTTTCTCTGTCATATCTTGTCCCAGCACTCAGTATATTTCTTTGCCAGCTCCTGGAAGGTTTGCTCTGACATATTTATATGATCATTTAATCCGTTTCTGTCTTTTTACTAGACTAGAGGTACTCATACCTTAACATGCATCAATATCACCTGGAGTATTTAAAAAGTGATCACAGGTCCCACCCTCGGAGTTTCTGATCCACCCTGTCTGTAGTGAGTCCTGGAACTCTGCAGTTACAATTTCCCAGGTGATGCTGATGGATTGGGGTCTAGTCCAGTACAGTGGTTCTCAAGTCTGAATAAACATTAGCATCACTTGGGGTGCTTCAAACATTACCAATACCCAGGCCTCACACCTAAATATTTTGATTTTAATGGGCTAGGGTGGAACCCAGGAGGTCTTATTCCAAATATTGCATACTTATACTTTTAAAAAGTATTTTTTATCTAAAATTCAAATATAACAAAGTGTCTGGCATTTTTATTTGCTAAAATCTGATGACCCTACTTAAGGGTCCTGCTGTAAACAAAAGGTAGTATGTAATACACTTATGCACTTATCTATATGGTTATAACCTGGCCCTTCATCTCTGCAGAACAGAAAAAGGGTGAGACTAAATAAGTGAAATTTTTAGACCTAAAAGAATTTTTTCCTGAGGTTTAGACTTCAGAAGTAGTTACCAACAGGTTATAAAATCTTACCTGGGATCTTTATTAAATGGGGCAAATTTTCAATGTCAAATAATTTAACATGGCAATTGAATGACTTTGAGTTTCCTTTAAGCCCTGGGCTGTGGACCCCATCTTGGGCATGCAGAGTGACTATACATCATCAACATAATTGTCGTGACATCAGCTAATGAGTCACCTGACCAGAGTTGCTGCTGGGTCCTGACACTTCGTATATCATAAGTAGGTAGCAATTATTTATTTAATAAATATCACAAAAAAGTAAATCAAACACATGGCTGCCTTTGATAATGCAGTTCTATCTTTCTCAGATCTATGAAGGAAGTCCTGTGTAGTCTTCCAGTTTTCGAGTAAGATCAGTAATTTCATGTCTTACACAAGTTGATATATTTAAGTTTGCATTTTTGATTATGTAAAGGGTCTACTTAATTCCAACTTGGTATGTATATAGCATTATGGGTAAACTAGAGATTTCCAAGTTGAGAATCCTCTGGGATTAATAGCTATCATGCAGCCTGTTTCTCCACATAAGTAAACTGCTATGTCTTTGATTTAAAGACTAAGAATCCATGTAAGTATTTTAAATATTAAATGACATTTTTATGTGAATACTCATAGAACTCAATAATTTTAATAAATACTGTTATTTTCCATTTCATATACTGCTTACTTGCCAAATTTAGCACAACACTTTCACTTACCACAGAATTTTAGGAACTGTTTATGAGAACAGATGACTGAATGATTGCATGGGTGTTATAGCCAATTCCAACAAACTAAGTGACAGAATATGGAAATTTATACAAACCCCCCAGGACCACATGTAATAGTGGCAGTAGATGGAGAAAGGGTTAGAAAGCTCATCACACCAAGATCAAGGTTGGCTGCACATTTACATAACTTATTTCAATTCACTCAACTTCAAGAAAACACAAAAATCACTTCAGATTTTTTCTTGGAAGTAATAAAGGTCTAATACTTTTAAAATAGATAATTTTTAAAACTCTATTACTATAAAATGTCCCCAAATTGCTGGTTTATTTTGTTAGAACAGCTTACCAAATCCAAAAGCATTGGAACCGCCAACGCTCTGTGAAGCCTGAACACTTGTAGATGTGTACAGTCCTGTCACCAGCAAACCATCAAAGAAGGTGCTTGTTGAAATTGTCACTGAAATATAAGGGGAAAAAGAAGAAAAAGAAACTCAATTAATATAGTCAGAATAATGCAGTATGTTTCTGACATGTTAGACACTGTCAAAACAATCTTTACTAATTATTAACAAATTACTTTTATACCATCTCTAGTTGGTATTTTTTAATATTAGAAATTACAGAGGAGCATAAAGAAGCTCAGAATTCCAGTGTCTATAGTTGCTGGTCCTAAATTTAGTACCTCAGTCCTACCTTTCTGCATTCATTTACACATTCCCTGGCTATGTGAAAAATCATCTGCAAATAAGTAGTACTGAATAGATGGTTTCTCCACCTCCACTACCACCCTTGAAGGCAGTCAAAGGCATTGCAGGAGTTTTGGCATTGTGATAAAACACTTTTTTTTTTTTAGTATTCCATACTGTGGGAAACAATCTTACACTGACTGAAAGAACAATAAGATGAACTGCATTTCTTATTGTGAGTCTACATTTCATAGATGAGTTCCCTGAAGTTTTCCAATAAAAGCAAACTAATTTGCATGAAGATAGTCAGTTCCTTTCCTCCTGTGAACAAAAGGAACACCAGTGCATGCTTTAAGTTTTAGAACAAAGTCTTCAGGAGGAGTCTAAATAGTTTCATAACCAAAAAATCAGGATGTTCCTGGGAAGAATTGGGTCAAATTAAATGTATCTGTATGCTACTCAGGTTTGGCTTCTTACAATTTTATCTTGCTTACCACCCTAAAAACTGATCATAATTTCCTACTTGATATGATAACATTTTCTCCTGCACAGGTTTTATAAGATCAGGATGATGCTGTTTGTAGGAAGCAGCCAGGGAAAGGTAATAATAATATTTTGATAGTGCAAGGCTGTCATCATGCTTAGTGGCAATAAGGAGAATGGCCAGAGTCACATTAACTTTGATGAGAATGTTTAAATTAAACTCCAGAAAATCCAGTGAGTAGAGCTGAATGGTCTGAAACATCCATTACTACAAAGCAAAAAACCAGATACACAAATCAACAGAATAGCCTGACATCATGCTACCCCCAAAATTGCATTGGAATTTGGAATAAATCACCTTCCCATCCTTTAATAGGAAATAATAGCTATTTTTGAACACTTGAATGTAAACCACTAAGCTGGGTGCCACGCTAAGTAGTTTATACGTATTATCTTGTTTAATTGTCAAAACATATCTATGACATATCTATGGAGTACTATTCTGACTTAGAGTCATTAAGAACTTTGCCCAGCCAGGACCATCTGATATCATCTAAAAACTGTTGATGCTATTTACACGTGTCCTTTCCTGTTTTTTCTCTGTTCCCCCCAGATTGCAAAGTGGCCAAATGACCATGGCCAAACCCTTTCTTGAAAGCTTCTTTCCCAAATAATTCACATGCATACACAGTATTTAAAGAAAAGAAAAGCAAAAGGTTCAGGAGTTGATCTCATTGGTATCAGAGTGAAAGAGGGCCAAAACCTCCCAGAAGATGATCCCTGGGCATAGTGGACAAAACCCTAGGGTAGGCAAAGGATGACACCTGGGTGCTGGGCCCTCATCTGCCACCTATCAACTGGGTGTCTTTGGCAGACCACTTCATCTCCTTTCCATTTCCACATCTATAGAATAATACCCTAATCATCAGTCCTCCCTCCCCATTTTGCTCACCCCAGATTCCCACAATTAGTTCTACTGATGCCTCCCACCTTAGAGTCAGTGAGTTAATCTTAACTAATAGTAGAAAGTGTAATTGATTCTGTGTAATTGATTTAAAATTAAGTTACTTCTTGTTAAATTGGCCATATTGACCATCAGTCTTTAATGTTGTATCTCAGGTCATCCTTCACAGCAGATGACACCCAATCTGCATAGGCTCACTGTGGGCCCACACGACCCTGCTTTTCCACACTTATTCTCAATCCACACCACTCTAATCCAGTGAAATGGCAGCAGAGCTGTACTGCTGTACAAGCACAAGCCTCCATGGACTCCCCTGAGATTCTGAAAAATGTAAGGGATTTATGGGGCTGGAATGAGGCAAAGATGAATTTAAATTTCACCTATCTCCATTTTTGATTAATCTGTAACCTTGGAGGAATCTCAGATTCCTCATTCACAAAACAGAATAATACTATCAGGTTTACTGTAAGAATTAAAAGCAAATATATTCTCTTTCTCTCTCTCTCTCTCTCTCTGTCTCTCTGTCTCTCTCTCTCTCTCTCTCTCTCTGTGTGTGTGTGTGTGTGTGTCCGTCTGTCTCTCCCTTCCTCTGTCTACCCCTCATGTCTATCTCCTCAACACACTATCATGCATATAGTAAGTAATCCATAGCAGTTCCCTTTCCCTGCCTTTTATCAAATCCTGAAGCCCTACCTTGTTCTTTCTTTTCTAACAATTGGAGGCCTATACAGACCTCCTGGCATCTACCTCACCAGAGACCTAGACTTTTCCCGATCATTGAATTGCCCACATCTGAATCTTGCTGTTTGCTAGGACTCTCCATCTACCCTCTCCATCCACTACTTCATCTCTGACCATGGTCCCCTACCAAGTTTGAGCTGTGATCTCAGTGGGCAAAACAAGTGAGCACTTCCAGCTTCTTATTAATTTGCCTTCTCTTCCAAAAGAT
The DNA here is from genome assembly GCF_000164805.1 of Carlito syrichta. NCBI lineage: Eukaryota > Metazoa > Chordata > Mammalia > Primates > Tarsiidae > Carlito > Carlito syrichta. The sequence goes on along the minus strand of NW_007252373.1, from coordinate 160,658 downwards.
ATCCTTTAAGTATCTGCACAGTGTTGATTTAAAACAGAGGCTAAACACTCTTGGAGAAAGGATTGAGAATGAGAAGAACCATGTGACAGCTCTCAGACTTTCCTTTACCGACCTCAGAAATTCAGCTTTGGTACCAAGAGGGTACGCTCCATCCAGCACAACAAAAGCCCTGTCATGTCTAGCATGATGATTGATGAATTCAATTCATTGATAGTTTGTGCACATCTAGTGATGTCTTAATTCCCTAGAGATGTGCATCCAGGAAACTGTCAGGAGTGCCTATGACTCTTTTGGGTACTGACATGACCAAGGTCAGCTGGGCCCCTCAGATGTCCATCCAGACTGTAAACCCATTGCCAGAACTCCCTCTGACCTGCCATTCAGCCTCTCCTGTCCTAGAGTATGAAGCAAATTCTTATTTTTAACTCCTTCATACACCACAGTGCCAGTTTCAGATCATTTCTTTCTTTACATAGATTTTTGGGTGGGAAAGCAGCAAGTCTAGTGAAAACAGCCCTGAAGTTAAGAGGACTGGATTTTATTTTCAACATGAATATTAATTTGCTATCTTAGACTGGGCAAGTTTTTCTCTGTCTGGTTCTATTCCTAGTAGGGATGTGAATACCTATTATTCCATAAGCTCATTGCTAGGTGTGTTTAAATATGTGAGAAATCATTGCCAAACATTTACAGTCTTAAAATAAAAATGAAATTACTAAGGAAACCACTTATTACTCTTAGTGCTTCTTGGATTTAAATGCTGTCCATAAGCTGACTTCTCCCAAAGTCTATCTCCAATCCAGACCTGTTTCCCAACTTCAGACATATGTCAAGATGCTGCTTAACCTCCCCAGTTAGATATACAAGAGACATCACAACTGCAACATGAACAACACTGGATGTTTCCCCAAAACCTGCTTCTCCTGCAGCCTTTCCCAACTTAGTGGAAGGCATCTTTCCTGTTGCTCAGGCCAAAAACCTCTGAGTCAACTTTGGAATCACATTTCTCTCATCCCCTGCATCCAGTCTACCAGTAAATCCTATTGGCTCTGCTTTCAGATCATAACCAGAATCTGACTACTTGCCACCCTCTTCTGAGGCATCACCATCTCTCCCATGGATTGTTTCCTTAGACATAAATCTGGTCTTCCTGGTTCTAATCTCACATCTCTATAGTGTAGTTTAGTATGAGTCAGAGAAATTCTTTTAAAACATACATCTGATTGATCATGTAGCTACTCTTCTTACAACTTTCCAATGGCTCCTCATTGAGCTCAAAGGCAGAGTTTATGGCGACCTACGAAGTCCTACATGATCTGCCTCTATTCCCTCTCTGTTCTCATCTCTTTCTGCTTTTCTTCTAGCTCACTCCACTAAGCTCCTTGTCATTGACCAGATATAAAAGGCCTTTGCACTAGCCATTTCTACTGCCTTGGACTTTCTTCTCCCAGATACTGAAGGGTCAATTTCCTCACCTACTTCAAGTCTCAGCTCAAATGTCATCCTGTCAATGAAGTCTACCTTGCACACACTACTTAAAATTACAGACAGACCCCTGTCCACCTGTCCTCACTATCCCTACATTCCAAGTTCACCTTACTTGACTCTAAGTTTCTCTTATTTTTTCTATGGTAATTATCACCTTCTAACGCATTATACTGAGATATATATATATATCCTTATAGTGTTTTTATGACATTTATTGTCAGTCTTATTTTGTAGACTGTAACCCTGTAACCTCCATCAAGGAAGGTATCTCAGGTATTTTGTTCAATGTCTAGAACAATTCCCAGCATTTTCAAGTACTCAAAAAATATTAGTGAATTTTTAATAAATAACTCACTCATACAAAAGTAGTGCAAGGTTGTCCTATCTTCTACTTGTTTCCAGAATAGAAGTATATTATGAACCCTAGACTTTACATGTTAGATGAATCCCACTTGGAAAAGTCACATGGAAAAAAAAGAAGACAGAGAAAAGTGCTGGCTACTTACATATGTAAAATGTTTTCCAGAGTGCAAGGCAGATCAATGCAGAGGGAAATTGACTAAAAGATCAGCATTTATTAAAAAAGGCATAAATACACATATATTTTCACACACTGTAAAGTTTACACAAGTCATCTAAAAAAAAGTTTCCTTATAGAAGTAGATTATAATCTACTTCTCTGCTTACTAGAGTTGAGAATTTAAAGTACTTTTAGAAAAAAATGATATATGCCTTTGGAAAAATGCTACTCTTAATACTGTGCAATAAGCATTCTCTTTCTTCTTATAAACAGATGTAATGCATAATCCATATGTGAGCTGGTATTTGCTCTCTCTCTCTCTCTCTCTCTCTCTTTTTCATAAAGAGTAAATATTGCTCAGACTCTTATGGGATTTAAGACATATCTTTTTAATAACCAGACTTCTTTTTACTCAATATCTGTATTTAAAAAACACTGGACACAGTTTGGGATTCTCTGCTAGTATGTAAAAATGTCAGAATATCTGCAGCCCACATGGTTTTGCTGACTAGAGTACTGGTAGTGAACACATGAGCAGTCTGAACCAGCAGACTGTAAACTTTACACTAAGACACTTGTGCTCTGAGGCTATGTCATGAACATCCTTCTCTCTGCTGCTTTTTTTCTCCTTTACTCAGATGCTTTCACTTATCTGTACTTACAGTACTTGGTTAATCTGTCAGCACTTCCTGTGTCAACAGCCCCTGCAGGTTTTGGTTTGCACATGGGGCCTCTCCTGTCTCCTTGCCCTCTACAGACTTCTTGATTCTTTTCTATCAGGTTGCATGTCTCCCCACGTGCACTGGTTCTTGTCTTTCTTATGTGTCCTGACATGAATTTCTCTCCTCTAATTTCACTAGACTCACCCCTTCAAGCACTATTTTAGTTTCTTTAGTCTTAACTCATCATTTATATCCATAACCAGCTGCCATCCAGGCAATTGGAATTATTTTTTAAAAATTTTAAAGATATGGGGTACAATTCAGGATTAGGTATGCAAGTGGTCGTGATATAGGTAAAATTTGGACCTCCCTTTGGTTCCCACTTCACCTGATTTGAGATCAGTTACCTTTATTGATCAGTTACCTTCCCTCTACTGGCAGTTTCCGGCTACAGTCAATCCCTTTCTTATAGTATTATAGTAAATGTTCAGGGTCCACTTATGAGTGAGAACATGTGGTACTCAGTTCTTTGTTTCTGTGACAGATCACTGAGTATGATAGACTCTAAATCCATCCAAGTTGCTCTAAAGTCCTTAAGTTTGTCTTTCTTTATGGCTACATAATATTCTGTTGTGTACTGTACCACATTTTTTTATCCAGTCCAGTTTTGATGGGCAGTATGGTTGCTTCCATGTTTTTGCTCTTGTGAAGAGTACTGCAATAAATATGCATGTGCAGGTATATTTTTGGTAAAATGATTTGAGTTCCTCCAGGTATATTCCCAGTAGGGGGCTTTTTGGTCATATGGAAGGTCAATTTCTAGTTCTTCTAGAAATCACCATACTGTTTTCCATAGAGGCTGAACTAGTTTGTATTCCCACCAGCAGTGTAGAAGTGTTCCCTTTTCTCTGCATCCTCGTTAGCATCTGTTTTTTGTTTGTTTGTTTTGTTTTGTTTTAATGATAGTCATTCTTACTGGGGTTACATCATATCTTAATGTGGTTTTGATTTGCATTTCTCTGATGATTAGTAAAGCTGAGAACTTTTTCATGCAGAAGATTGAAACAGGACCCCTACCTATCACCATACACAAAAATCAACTCTAAATGGATGAAAGATTTAAACATAAAACTTCAAACTATACAAATCTTAGAAAATAGACACCCTACAGGAATCAGAATAGGCAACCAATTCCTGATCAACCAGATGTCCATGCCATAATAGATAAAATAGACAAGTGGGACCTCATTAAACTGAAAAGCTTCTGCACAGCAAAAGAAACAATCAAGAGATCAGGGATACAGCCCACAGGACTGGAAAAAATATTTGCCAGCTGTATATCTGACAAAGACCTTAATATCCAGGATCTACAAGGAACTCAAATGTGCTGGAAGAAAAAACAACAAGCAGCCCATTAAAAAGTGGGCAAAAGACATAATAGATACTTCTCAAATGGAATAACTTCTTAAAAGCAGAAAAGCAATTTATTATTTTTAAAAAGTTACTATACACAGTGCTAATACGGCTCATGATTTTTAAAAACTGAGGCTCACATTTGTAATATAAAATTATGTATATTAGAAGAAAAACTTAAAATGTTCATGGTTATAATATTTGGCCCATTGATGTTGTTGATGAACTGAGGACAGAAATAACTATTGTTTACCATTTAAAACAAACTATTCATGAATCATATTATATGTGTGTATAGAGAGCTACATATACTTATTTGTAGAACGTAAAATACACAGTCCTGATTCCCACTACAGATATTTTTGCAATTTTCTACTACTTTGATTCAGAATATTATAGTCTGAAGCTACAAAGTTTAAAATGTTTCCTTTAAAAATACTTATTTATGAAATCTGGCCAGGTGCAATGGCTCACATCTATACTCCCAGAACTTTGGGAGGCTGAGACAGGAGGATTACTTGAGCACAGGAGTTTGAGACTAGCCTGAGCAACATTGTGAGATCTTGTCTCTTAAAAAAAAAAAAATTAGCCAGGAATGTATCTGTATTCCTAGTTACTTGGGAGCTGAGGATTGCTTGGGCCCAGGAGTTTGAGGTGTAGTGAGCCATGATCATGCTGCCACTGCACTCCAGAGTAAGACACTGACTCAAAAAAATGTTGTTTATGAAATATATTGGCATAAGTAGAAGTTATAGTTAACATTTAGATAACTTAGAATGGAGGAAAGTTGTGTAAAATTTTTATATTTAAACTATTTTTAAGATAACAACTATTGGATTCCATGTGTCTAACTAATATCTAACTAAGCCCAGTTAATAAGCAAACCTTCCATGCCCTTTCCAAGTTTATCAACCAAATGTTCTTATTAACATTAAGATGAGCAACAAATAATATTTGCCATGTCAACTTGCTTTGAAAGAAGTTTATGGCCGGGTGCGGTGGCTCAGCCTGTAATCCCAGCACTTTGGGAGGCTGAAGGAAATGGATTGCCTGAGCCTGCAAGTTTGAGACCAGCCTGGCCAACTTGGCAAAACCTCATCTCTACAATAAATCAAAAAAATTAGCCAGGCATGGTAGTGTGTGCCTGTAGTTCTGGCTACTTGGAAGGCTGAGGCGGAAGGATCGTCAGAGCCCAGCAGGTCAATGCTGGGTTGGCGGTGAGTGTGCCACTGCACTCCAGTGTGGGTGACTGAGTGAGACTCCAACTAAAAAAAAGAAGTTTATCATAAATTTTGTACAATTGTAAGTTTAGGTGGTGGGTATACAGATATTGGTCGTACTAGTCTTTTAATTTTCATTTTATTAAAAAATTGCATTAAAAAATTAGTGGGAGGAAGAAGTGTACTATAAATGCACTTCCTATGAGCAAGCTGAACCAAACAATAAAATGTACTAGAAGGTATAGAATACAGTCAAACTTCCAGAACTAAGCAGGATGTATGATTGATTGACAATTGAATACCAAGACTCAAGAATTATGTTAGCACTGTAATTTGGGTTTTATTAACTAGAAAGGCAAAAAGGGATATTTAGAAACAGTACTCCCTTGACAAAAATACTTACAAACTCTATCTGACGTCCTATCAATTCAAGCTATTTTATGCAAATTAAAATATAGCACCACTATGGCATAGGATCCACATGCTATCCATTTCAGATACCAAAGGTTCTTGTAAGATCATCAAGTAATAATTTGATGACTTTAAGTAGGTAAACACCTACTTAAACAATCCATTCTCCCATGAATTGGTTTCTATTCAATATTTTACAAATTTTTACGGATAAATTTGTAAAATTCTTTCCCAAGAGAGCTTTTCCTTCTTGGAGTCAATCTTTGTGTATTTCATAGCTCTGCATCAAAATATAATTGGCTAATTTAACTATAGAGAAGAAAATCAATATTATAGATTGCAAATATATTCTTTGTTTTTTTGAAAGGAGGATTTATTGAGAGAACAGAAAAGCTCCCACAGTGGAAGGGGACCCAAGGGGGTTGCCCAGATTGTAAATATACGCTTGAACTTGCCAGTACATTTTAGGGGAGGAATAGAGCATGCATATTATCACCTATAATCAGAAAGCAAATATATCTTATCAGATCACATAATTCCTTTGTCCAGTAAACATTTCTACCTTTCTAATATCCACAGATTAAAACCCTATGGCTTCGATGTGATTTCAAAGACCTTCAGGTTTTGGCCACAGCCAATCTCTCTCAGTAAAATTTCTTCATTTCAGTCGAAAACATCCTTGGATCCAGTTAAGCCAGAACATGTTCTGTACTTTCCTGCCTTCTTGGCTGTCTTTAGAGGGCACCCTCACCTAGAATGACTTCCTCCATTACCTTTTGTTAAAATCCTACCGATTTTTCAGGTGTGGGCTCAAATGTCATATCTCTTATGTAGTCTGTTCTGACCTACTGGGGAAAGCTACCTCTTTCTCCTCAGTGACCCCAGAGCACAAAGCATTTGACCACACTCCACTTTCCCAAGCTCCTAAAGGGAGGTGCTCACTCAACTTGTGCTTAACTCAATCACATAGAAATATTTGTTACAACATAAAATAACATATACAAACAAACCTAAGAATATAATGCAGCCAATACATGTAAATTGTAAAATCTAACTTCTCTATGTTACTCATAGACATATATGAAAAATGATAGTTTCCCCTTAAAAGAAAACAAAAAATGAGAAATAATGCAGTGTTTTATTATAGTACTCAAAAATCAGAAATATCCAAGAAAATTTTGGCTGAATTTTACATTTTAACATAATAGTGTTTTGTACATCTGTATTTTGAGTGTGAATATACATATGCATATTTTGTGTATACCAAATTAATCTTCTGATAATTTTTGTCACTAAGATAACTTATGCCATTATCCTTACTCTAAAGTTACTCCATCATTCCCTCAAATTAAAAATAAAGGATCAAAAGGCTGAGGAGGTTAAAAATATCTCTTCCACATCTGTGTTAAATTGGCAATGAGTTTAGCACCAGGAGACTATGAATATGGATTGCTGGGGTGAGACAGCATGAAAACATGATGTAGCGACACAATTCCATTCTTATCAGTGGCTCAAAGAGTACCTCTGTCTTGAAATGACTAATTACAGAGTCAGTTATTATCTATTATAGCTTCTATTAAATGTTCCCAAAAAGACCCTAATACCATTCTTGCAGAAAATCACACTGTAAGATGAAAGTCTGGAAGAAAATAAATTTAGACATTTAATGCTGTTTTCATTTCATTCTAAAGCTTCTGGGCTACAAATGCCCCATGGTCCATTAAATTTGATCATTTCAAGCATATTCCATTACTACTTTATACAAAAGACCTTTAATATGTGCAGAAAAGAAACATTAAATAATATTTAAGATATTTCTATATGTTTTCAAGATGACAACCATCAGAGGACAGCATATATGTTGAAACTAGTACTTAAGTATTATTGATGATGCACCAACTACAAAGAGTTTCAATTTGTTAATTTTATATATTTTGAAGATGAAAAACACCAGCAGAGTCTGATATTGTCAATATATATTTTTTAAATCTCTGCATTTAGCCTTATGAACAGAAACTCATTTGCTTTTTGAATACAGAATAGATTGAATAGCCTAAGGAACAAACATACTTCTCTGAAAATGAAATAAACTGAATTTGTTGCAAAATCTCACCAACGCTGTGTGTTCAATTACTGGTTTTTCTTTAAAGTGCCACTATCTCCGAGTAACAAAAGAGATAAAAAATGTATTATAATTTTGATTCCAAATCTCTATAAGAACGTGACCCTTGAACTACTTAGTACATATAGTAATTCCATTTTGTCATGGTTGTGTGTGGTTTTTCAATATTGTGAGGCATTTCAATAATAATTTTCCCAAACCAACAACAGCAAAGGAAAAAAATCACCCCAGTAAACATGTAAAAGAAATGACTGGAGGTCAAGATTCACATGCACTCATGATAGTCAACATGGATCTTAAATCATTATATCAGGAACAATGAACTCTAGTCAGTCTTTAGTGAGACATAGAGAGAAACTTCTTCTGCCTTGCCTACCTATTCCAACAACTAATGACAAGGGGGATGATGAGGAAGGATCTGGCTGCCCACCTGGTGAGCCTCCTGCCCATCTCTAGAGAAGCACTGCTAAATGTGCCACAATCACCCTTTGCTACTTCCATAAGGTTAGATGGCTGATCCAGATCATCCCTAAGAGCTCTTAGCCCTCAGATTTAATAGACATTTCCTTAAAATGATAATAGATATATAATATTTGAGTATTATATGCCAGGCGTTGCTTTTAGTCTTTCACAGGTATTATTTCATCTTTTCAATAGCCCTGTGAGATAAGGACTATTATGATACTCTTTTTACTCATGAGAAAGCTGAAACAAAGAGGGGAGAGGATTAATTAAGGTGCCTTAACTGGCATGTAAAAGATGCCTCTAAGAAATGAAAGCTGTGTTCCCTATCCTAAATGGACTGTAATAAACACAGCAGCCTCTACCTCCTGTATGCTTGAGAAAATGGCAAGGGCTTGATCCTGTCTTGGAAAGTAGTGGTACAATGGTACCCCCAAGCTCCAGATACATGTATATAGTCTCCTGGGGGACTATACATGGATATAGTATATAATATGCATAGTATAGACTATACATGGGCATAGTCTCCTGGGAGCCCAGCAAGCTGCTCTGCAGAATGCACTTAACCTGAGGTCTGCTGCACCAATTATTATCACAGCTATTTATTATTATTATTACTCCTCTTTTTCATTTTATACAGATCTTTACTTGGGGGACAAGGGAAAGAGAAGGAATGGCCTCCAGGGAGGAGTAAAAGCAGTGTGATAGAGGACTACACTGAAGATCAATATAATAAGGGCAAAGAGCTCTGGGTCATCCCACCTCTGAAAGCAGGGGAGAATGCCCTGGCAAATGCTTTCCACCCATCTCCTCCTAAAAGAAGAAAAAACGAGCATGATCCAGCAATTAAGGCAGGAATCGAAGACACATCATAAGCAAAATTTAATGATATATTACAACACTTTCTAGAATCTGGAATAATGCTCTTTTCTGACTGGAAGAGGGATCCAGCATCTCCATAGAACCCCATTGTGATATATTTATTACAGATTCAGAAATTCAGATGAGCCACACAGTCTCTAAATCTTATCTCCCAGCACCGTCAGTAATAAAAGGAGATCCGCTGAGGTTTTCCCCCTCCTTTAAGTTCTCCTTAGAAGATAAAATAAGTACAGTCAGAGATAATTTGTGGATTTATTATTCTAAAATTAAGCCCTTCGGAAGTAAGTTTAAACGACAGCATTTGGTGAATATAAATCTTCCTGTTTCTCCATCCTTCCACATTGTCTATTTTTCATTTATATGTCCCATTGCCAACCCTCATATTCTCTCTCTCTCTCTCTCTCTCTCTCTCTCATACACACACACACACACACACACACACACACACTCATCATTTCTGAAAACATTAACCTCAAGGTAAAATCTCACATATCTTATTCAGGTGAAATCCACATGTCAGAATAAAGTACCTGGAAGGAGATCCTGAATGATATTTTTGAAATCTCCTGATGATTATCCAATCATCAGGAGAAAAATTTTATAATGTCCTACCCTATTTCTAATTCCAATTGCACTTAAAACAGGAATGATTTTATTTTTGTCATGTTTGTCATCCACTTTTGGCTTTTATAATTTAATTCCAAATTTTTAAAAACATTCATACAATGATAAAATTGTTTCATTTCTAGAATCAATTTATTTCTTTAGAAATGATATTTTTTTATTATCATTTGGAGAACCATTGCTAAGAGTACTGGTATTTTTGATTTATCTCTGACTTTATTTTTCATGTGTTACTTTTATATGAGTCTGGATAATACGCATACATGAAAATTTCATATTGTTGGCCCTGCACTTGATAAATTATTAAAGTGATGTGAATAGGAATGTGGTGTTCAGATTTTCAGCAATTTTTATCCTTTTGTTCTTTCTTTTTTAAAGGAAGGACTATCTTGTCTATAACTCATCATACCTTTGTAAAATTTACACAAAGATTAGCCTTAAAAGAACTCATTCTGGGATATTTATTATCCCCAACCTTCTACAAGAAGTTATAAGAATGTTTTGCTTTTGAGGGATAGATGTCAATTAAGTTTTTCTAGCTTGAGAAAAATAAGCCTAGCAATTCTCATAAGCACACATACAAGTAAATATGTTACAATAAAAGACAAAGATATCTGGACAATAAATACAAGTATGATAAAGCTTGTACACAATAAAAAATGCTTCTAATTTAAATGTAATTTATATTACATTTTCTCAAGTTTTTAAATGTAGTTTTGAGTGATGGTAACTCAGATAAATTTGAACTAAGGTAACAAATCACAATAGTACCTAATAGTGCCCCAAATTGTACAAAACATAAATGTATGCTTTTGATTCTCGTACAACATATTAAAAAGATACTATTACAAAACACTTAAATATTTTCATACTTGCAACAACTATGTGCTTGTAAAAGTATATGCCAAGGGTAGTCTTGTTGGTACTCATGTGTATGTCATATATGTATCTTTTATGTTTGTAAAATGACTAAATCAATATTAATAATTCATAATTGGTAGGATTCCTAATAGACATAGTTAACTGAATGTAGCTATACAAATGTTATCATTTTTTTTTTAAAGGGGGCTTTTCCATAGTATTCTCTTTTGGTACTTCCATGAGTTCATTTCAATATACTTAAACTAATTTTAAGCAACTATCCTAAAATTAAAGAAATAATTTAAATATATGCTGAGTATATTACATATATGGCATATGATTAGATTAACTATAAAACTCTATAACAATTTTTTTTTTTTTTGAGTTGGAGTCTCACTCTTGTCACCCAGACTGGAGTGCAGTGGCCGCTCCCGGCCACCGCAGCCTCGACCTGCTGGGCTCCGGCGATCCTTCCCCCTCAGCCATCCAAGTAGCTGGAACTATAGGCGCGCGCTACCACGCCCGGCTCATTTTGATTTATTGTAGAGATGAGGTCTCGCCAAGTTGCCCAGGCGGGTCTCGAACCCCCGGGCTCAGGAAATCCACTCACCTCTATAACTAATTTATAGAAGACAAATTCTCATTTACTTTATGATCAGACTTGTGTGTATGTATTGCTAAGCTTATTTATTTATTAAGCAAATACTTATAAAGTGCCACCCTTGATACTGAAGACATAAAGATGAACCATCCATATGTCTACAAAAATAGCATATGAATATTTGTTTCTGACCCTTTTCAGAACAATTCATGTTCCAAGTTTGAAAATCCAATTCTTAAAATCCAAAAGTGCTATTGTTAACACTGAAATTCACAGAATAATATTAAGTAAATGATATGACAGAGAAATGTTCAGATACTAACACAGTTGCTATTCTAATATAACACAACTGAATTCATTTCTAACATTTTTTAGATTAAGATAATTACTAAATAAGAGTAAAACTTAAATGACATTTATGTTACTAGGTGGTATCAGATAATTATTTGCTAACTTATAAAAGAAATAAATGCACAGCTAATTTGCTTAACATTAAATTAAAATTATAGATAATATTTCCCCTATAGGTAAAATAGAAAATCCTGCATTTTTTATTTTCAACACAGTACTTAGTACAATGAGTCTTAAAATCCTTCTTAAAATTACAAAAATCTCTCCACAGTTATAAGTATAAATTTACATTTTCAAATATAGCCATAAGATAATTTTCCCAAAGATAAGGGAAAAGAACAATTCCGGAAGTGAGTAGTCATCAGGAAATGCCTTGAAGCCTAGGAGTTTAGGAAAAGGTTTAAGTGATTAGTTATCTAATGAACATTTAAAAGAGAAGATTTTACAAAGGACAAAGTATACTTTGCTGCTAGGTACTCTTCATTTTCTTGTACAAGATTTCTAAGCAAATCTTGGTCTAGCCTTAGCATATATTCATTTTGAGTTACTGATTCTTTTAAATTTTAGAAAATTGACCAAAATTCTTTTTTTTAATTTTTTTAACTTTAAAGATGTGGGGTACAATTCAGGGTTAGGTATATAAATGTTGATTATGCAGGTACTCTTGTTGATGAGGTGTGCCCCTCCTTCCCCTAGCAGTTTCCCTCACCTGTCAATTCCACCCCCTCTCCCCTGGCAGTTTCCCACTACTGCCAATATCTTTCTTATACTATTGTGACAGTTTGACCTAAATCCTTAAGTTGATGACATGGCATAGGAAAGAGTTGGATAAAAGGCAAACTACCATATAGATATATTTTTATAAAATATTTTTTGCAAGCCGGGCTCGGTGGCTCAGCCTGTAATCCCACGCCTTTAGGAGGCTGAGGTGAATGGACTGCCTGAGCCCGTGGGTTCGAGACCCGCCTGGGCAGACGAGACCTCATCTCTACAATAAATCAAAAAAATTCAGCCAGGCGTGGTAGCGCATGCCTGTAATTCCGGCTACTCGGAAGGCTGAGGCAGAAGGATCGCCGGAGCCCAGCAGGTCAAGGCTGCAGTGGCCGGGAGTGGCCACTGCACTCCAGTCTGGGCAACAGAGTGAGACTCCAACTCAAAAATATATATATATATATTTTTTTATATATATATATATTTTGCTTGCAATGATCTGTATACAGAAATGTTTATTTAAGATATAGTTCCAAATGACATTTAAATATCAATAAAATTATCTATTCAACATAGATTGACTCATATTCCTTCAGTGCCAACCTCATCAATACAATTATTACTTTTTAGGCAATAATAATGAATATTTGGCAGAACAATTAGCCAACTAATTTCTCCCACAAATCATTTTACTAGTATAACTAAAACTTCCAATCACCTGAGAAGCTTTTTAAAATTCAGATTCCTAGTTCCCACAGGGATTCTGATTATTTCATTGGGATAAAGCCCAGGAATGCAAGTGTTTAACAATATCCATTTCAAGTAAATTTTGTGTGGGTTGTCCTGGGATAGATCAATTACAGCAACAGGAAAAGTTCCAGATTCACATAGCTCCTGGGAAGCAGAATTGCCAATGAAGGCTATCAGTGGAACTAAAAATTATAATTGAATTGAATTGAGATCACATTAAGAATTCCACTTCAGTAAGACGACATTTTGCCTTTTATTATATTACAGTTTCTTCCTAGTGCAAATGATGTTTAACAAGATGAGGAAGTAATGGGACACCTGTTCTTAGGAGACCTCACGTGTGCCAGCAAATTTTCTCTGACTGAGGAGGACTGAAACACACCCAGAATGAGGATGAGCAGCCAAGGTTGCAGTGGATTTGGGGTGAGCACTAAACTGCAATGCCTGAGCCTTGTGGGAACATTCTTGGCAAATGGGGCCACTTATGTCCTGACTGTGAATTAACAACAAAGAAAAGTAGCCTAATATGTCTTAAATTTGGCAGGTATATGTTTAAAAAACATTTAGCCAATGGTACATTTATTATAATTTCAATCCCACTTCCCCCTCCAAAAAAATTGGAGGTGAGGAGATGAGGTCAAGTTATTATATCTTGTTGAGGGATACAACTCTCTCTTTTTGGATTACTATTACATCATCAGAATTTCTTGCATTTACCAAAGAACCATCTTCAAGTAAAATGGCCTGTGGCTGTTGCTGGAATCTTTATTGTAGTACCTCTCTTATCCATGAAACAGAAATAGTGCCCATGGACATGTGTAAATTTTTTTATCATTTTGGCTGAAGAGCTGAGCTCACTTCCTGTGCCTAGGTAATCTCATGACCTCTTTACCTACCTTGAGCTTCAGTTCTTATCTAAAGGTACATGTGTACCATATTTTTCATTTGAAATAGCCTTCTTGGTAGAAACTTTGAGTTGCTGGACGTAAGTTTTCCCAGCTGAGGGCAAATGCTCTGCCTTATTATCTCAGCCCTTATACCATAAATAAGTGTGCTTTTCACATCTGTGGTGCATTTTTCAAATTTTTGTGCTTTTTGTTGGTAATTTCACTGTTTAAAATGACCTTCAAGTGGAGTGCTGAAATGCTAGAGGTTGTGATGTGCTTTATAGAGAAAATAAGGGCGTTAGATAAGCTAGGCCAGGCACAGTGGCTCACACCTGAAATCCCAGCACTTTGGGAGGTCAAGGAGGTTGAATTTCTTGAGCCCAGGAGTTCTGAGACCAGCCTGAGCAACATAGCAAGACCTTGTCTTTGCAAAAATAAAAAATTTAGCCAGATGGGAGTCTAAGGTGGAAGGATCGCCTGAGCCCGGGAAGTTGAGGCTGTGGTGAGCTGGGAGCACATCACGGCACTCTAGCTTGGGCGACAGAGTAAGACCTTGACCAAAAAATCCAAAAATTTGTACAGATAGACTTTCCCACCATCTTGCAACATCATACAATAGATTCCCATTATTTGTGATAGTAATCTCACCAAACACTCAATTACCAAAGACTGAACCATTTATCCTAGAGTTAGTTTCCTGAAAGCCTCTGGTCACAACATTTTCATCAACTGGATCAATACATAACTTTATTTTTTGTGTGTTTCTGTTTAAAGACAATCTTATTTAATACATGTTAGTGATTCAGCCACAGCACCTACTGGAAGGAAGTTTAAGTAACACCCATATTTTCTCTATAAGGCACATTACAGCCTTCAGCATTTCAGCACTCCACCTGGGGCCCATTTTAAACAGTGAAATCACCAACCAAAAAAAAAAAAAAGCACAAAAATTGGAAAAATTCACCACAGACTGTGAAACAGACACTTGTTTGTGGTATGAGGGCTATGATAAGGCAGAGCTCTTGCCCTCAGCTGGGAAAATACATGTCCAGCAACTCAAATTTTTTACTGTTCCACGCATGTTTGCAAATGACTGTGAAAATACTGCAAGTATCAATCTGAGGTTACAAATAAATTTTAGCAAATAGGTGAATTTGCAAATAAGGAACCTGCAAATAATGAGGATTAGCTGTATTATCCTCTAAAAGGCAAAAGTTCCATGCATTGCTCACCTCATGCCAAGTCTATTTGTTTGCTAGGGCCACTGTCACAAAGTACCACAGATGGGGTGGTTTAAACAACACATTTATTTCTTCACAATGCTGGAGGCTAAAAGTCTGAGACTAAGGTGTTCACAGGTTTGGTTTCTCCTAAAGTCTCCCACCATGGCTCACAGATGGCCACCTTCTCACTGTGTCCTCACATGGCCTTTCCTCTATGCTCAAACATGGCTGCATCCAAATTTTCTCTTCTTATAATGACATCAGTCATGTTGAATTAGGACCATTCTAATGACCTCATTTTAATTTAATTACCTCTTTAAAGACCTTATTTCCAAATGCAGTCACATTATGAGGTATTGCAGGTCAGGACATATGAATTTGGGGTGGGAGGGAACACAATTCAGCCCATACTACCAAGTAATGTCTTTCTATTTCACATTGCTTTTCTCCATGCTGCAGTTCACTGCAAGCTTGGACTTCCCAAAAGCATTCTTCTAGTTACGAGTCTTGGTTGTATGTGTCTCTTTCTGTCCTTTTAAAGTGTCTTTGGAAATCTAACCCCCGCTCCTTTATTCCTCATTATAATAAGTTACAATAAATCATTAGGAATAACCATTAAGAGACAGCTAGTCTCTCTTGTGTCATAAAATTCCCTTTTGGAGGCTCTGGCCAGAGGATCAGTTTCTCTGCATCCTAAGCATTTATTTTATTAGGTAGGGACCTAGAATTCCATCCAAGCCTTCACAGCTTGCCTCTCATCTGTCTTTCCAGACTTTCCTCTCACTCCAAGCTCCTGTACACCACTGTATATCCAAGATGTGAATACAAAGACTGTTTTTCCTAGCTTTAGTCCTGTGTTCTCACCATCCTCTCCATCCAGAATCTTTTCCTCTTCGTCTCTCCCTGTTGAAACCCTTCCAACTCACAAGGCCTCATCTAAATGCCAGCTCACCCAGAATGCTTCCCTTCAATTTGGGCCTTCATCTCCCTCCTAAGAGCTACAACAACCTCTAGATTTTTTATGTTTACCACATTCTACCTCAACATATTTGTGTATATACCTGAAATTCTTTGGTAAGCTATAAGGGCCTTGGAACAAGTGGTCAAGTCTTATTCTTCATTGTAACCCCATGCCACTGAGCATAGTTTCTAAAAGGTTACTCTAGCAAGTGTTTTTTTAAGCAGAAATGTTCTGTTTTTAGTAGATTTTGAACTTAAATTAGGCAAATACAGTTGAAGTCCCTCATGACTGTTCTATCTTGCTTTCCTGCCAATTTTGTGATAGCTATTAGAAAATCATCATCCACATCTGCCACCTGACTAGATGGTTTATTGTCGACTCTAACAGAATATCGTGCTTCTGCTTCTTCCTTTAATCCCACCCCAAAGTTTTCCAATATGCTTCCACCATCCAGACAGCAGTAGTCTCTTCCCTTTTATACAACTTGCTCAGAAATATACCTGGAGGCAAGGTAGAGGGAATGCCACCATAGAAATGAAAGAAGTGATATAGACAAGAGAGGGCAGCCCATAAAAAAAGTACAATATGAAATATGCGAGCATAATGGGCAACTGAAACTTAATCTTGCAGTAAAACTTTGGGAAATGGTGTAAAACATTTGCCTTGAAATTACCTTGTTTGAGGGTCAAGGGTGAGGACTGCTGGGGGGGGGGAGTTAATTCCTTCCAGCAGTGCACATGGGCAGGAGCAAAGTGACCTTCCAGAGAAAGTCCCCTGGGGCAGAGATGCAGACATTGGCAGGCAGAAGCACACTGCAGCTGCTGGGATGGAGCACAATGAAATGGCAAGGTTCGAGGGAGATGGGCAGTGGTGTGCCAGTACATGTGCAACAATTGTAGGGCACAAGGCTCTGGGGTGTGGTGTCTTATAAATGCTACAAACTCCCACCATGGCGGATGCCAAGCTTCTAATGGCTAGTGCACTGGACCCTGACCTGAAAAGAGCATCACAGCAGCATGCCTTGATGCCACTAGAGAATATTTTCCCCACACAGATACAAGAAACACAAACAATAGTAAAATGTAATAGAACAATTAGGAAGTGGTGAATTTTAAGTATGTATTATGTGTGCTTTTAATATAATTTTTGGAATTTTTAATTTTGCATAATTTAATTTTTAATGATTGCTGTTGAACAATTGGCTTGCAAAATTCCTGAAATTTTAACCCATGGCATTGTGAGCCATTTAAATGAGAGCACTCTAAGATGTCTGCTACAGTATCTGTTCTTTTAGAACAAAATGCATCCTTTCTGTGCTATATTCCAGCCATGCAGTCTATCCTATCTGTGGGGAACAAGCAGAATTGTCCACAAGCCCAGCTTGCCTGAGAGCTACCTTAAATGGGTCCTCCATTTTGCAACAGGGGAGGATACACCCAAGTTCAGTTTCCCATAAAATGGGGGCCTTCCTCCCCCAGTGGGGGCTGCAACACTCCATAGACCCCAAGGTTTCCAAAAGTCTGGGCAGATTGACTTTCCAGACAACTCTGGTCTGACTACCTGGCCCCACATAAACAGATGTAATGCGGTGATCCTGAAGCTGAGAAGACTTGCATGTAAGGTTCTTTGCACATTCTAAAGAAATCACCTGGAGGTCTGGCAGGAAACGAGATTGGCTTATTAGAACTTATAGGGGGCACTGATGGTGGCTGGTCAGTGAGGAAAGGGTCCATCCATGAGTGACTGATGGCAGCGGGTCGGTGCCACATTTCAGGGCAGTACAGCAAACAGTTTTATAGGCAAGCAAATCAATTAATCAAATTTTTGTTCCATGTTTACAATTATATTGATTGCACACGACGACCACATTACCCTCAGCTTTGCTTGGTCACCTGCACCCTGTGACTTATTATTGGGAATATACATATCCTTCAAGGACCAGCCTCGCCCCGAGGCTGTTCCCTGGGAGAGAGGACAGAAAAAAGCCAGATATAGGGGGAAAGAGGAAATGTGTGGACAATTACCCCACAACAGATTATTCCTCCACTGACAAGATTTTCTCTTTTTCAGTTTCTCTCTATATAGGAAGAGCCATGGGGGAGGGAAGGGTGGGTTCCATCACTGCAATACAAATCCACACCAAGAATTCTTCAGTACCCTGATCTCTTCCCACCTCTCCATGGGATGATGAGAAACAGCAAAGCCTTGTTTTTATTTCTTCTTGCTCTTTAAGCATTCCCAATAATGCGTATTTGTTCATCCATACTGTAGCACTGTGGAATTTGTACTAAGTCCCTTCAGGACAGTTGGTACCACAGAGGGACCCACCTTGCATGACATTTCCAAATCTCAGTAATGGCCAGGAGTTAAATTATTGTCTTATATTAAAATTTGATATTCACTCTGTGTATCTTTTCCATGGCAGTCCTTTCTACTTTACACCTGGTGTCTTCTGTAAAATGCATTTTTTGTTTTTCAGATTATCTAGGCATTTGTCTCCCACTTCCTCATATTCAGGGAGAATTACATGCCTGCCAGACACATTATTTCTCATTTCATGAGATATACTTTATCCTCTGCCAGGAGCCCATTATTCTTGTAGCTTAGGCCGTAGCTAGAAACCCAAATCCTGTTTTTCAATACTTATCTATGTAGCCAGATGATCATACCCCATATCCCCCTTTCTCTTTCAAATTCAGCTTCCAAAGACAGTCCAGCTTCCCAGCCTCAGAACCACAACTTTCAAGGAGGATCCACATAATCACTGTCTTCATCGGCACCTTGAGCTGGAATATATTATGCCCACACACTGATGGGCAATAATAACACGTCCTCCCGTTGCTAGGCAACCATACTGACTGGCAGCACACGTTCCTGTTGTTCCACCTGGTGGTGGAGACGGAACCTATTCACTGGTTCTGGAGTCAGAATGGCCTGCAGCAGCAGAAGAGAGCACTTCACAGCCTTGGGACGCTTATTAATCTAGAGGCATCAAGGGATTCTAGGATGGCAATGAGAAGAATATTCACCTCACCTGCTCTGGGTCAGAGTCACAGCCTCTGAAGAAGCAATCGTACTGGAAGCAACCACACAGAAGAGCATTTTAACCTATCTTTTTAACCTATCTACTTAACCAGCCCTTTAAGTCTAACAGTTAGCAGGTGAGGTGCAGAGCTGCACACATCTCCAATCACAGTGGCTACACAAGAAAATAAATGCCATCAGACAGATACGTTTCTCCAGCACAGGTCCTGGCACCAAAAAGTGCTCGGTAAATGTTTGGTGAATAAGGGAATGTAATTTCTCTGTATTCCAAGTATTTGTGTTTCAGTACATTCCAGTTTCCTAAATTTCCTGGGTTTTCCATTGGTCGGTAATCATATTTTAGAAGGGATCAGATGTCCACACCTTTTGCTTCATACTACTGCATGTCTTCTCTCACTTCCCATTCACTCTTTAATCAATTTCAATCTAGCTTCTACCTCAAACACGCCACTAGAACGGCTCTCACTAAGGTCACTAATAACTTCCTTGGTGCCAAATTGAATGGCATTTTTAGCCCTCATCTCATTTGACTTCTTTGTCCCATTCTACTTCAGCATCGATATGCCTCATTTTTGCTTTTCTCCTACATAACTGGAAATGCCTTCTTGTCCTTTTCCGCCTATCTCTCCTCAACCTCTAATGGCTCTGTCCTGGGCCCTCTCCACTTATTCTATTCCTAGCTCCAGAAATTCTTGACATCTATGCCACATGTGGATGGACCCCAAGGCTCCCTGCTTTAGGCTCCCGCTTAACTCCCAATATGTCCAGACATCTATTTAACATCACCACTTGAATGTCTCAATAATAATCGAAATCACACTGTCCAAATCTGAAAGTGTAATTTATGTATGTAACAAACGTATTGAATATCAGACACTGTTTTGGAGCTGAGAGACATCAGTGAGGAAGATTTTGCTCCTGACTTATGCAGCATAAAAACACTCTCTATTCCCCCATGACCAATTTGATCCTTTCTCGGTGTTCCTCACTTCCCGGAATGGCAACGCCATCCAGTCAAGTGCAAAAGTCAAGGATTGGAATCATCTTTAATCTCTCTCTCTCTCTCACTGTCCCCATACTCAGCCACATCCATTCTGAATACTGCCAATTTTGTCTCTTAAATATATCTGAAGTCAAATCTCAAGTCTGTTCATATCCTCTATTACCTCCCTATTCCAGACTTTTATCCTGAGTTGCATGAATTGCTTCAATGATTTCTTTTTTTTTTTTTTCATTAATCAGTATTTTTTTTTTTTCATTAATCAGTAGTTTTT
>NW_007252373.1:87197-139879 GCF_000164805.1 Carlito syrichta | reverse complement strand
CAGTGAGAACATGTGATATTCGGATTTTTGTTTTTGTGAGAGGTCACTCAGTATTATAGACTCTAGTTCCATCCAGGTTGCAGCGAAATTCATGATTTTGTTCTTTTTTATGGCTGTGTAGTATTCCATCGTGTATATGTACCACATTTTTTTAATCCAGTCCTCTTTTGATGCGCAGCATGGTTGTTTCCAGGTTCTTGCTATTGTAAACAATGCTGCGATAAACATACGTGTGCAGGTATCTTTTTTATAGAGTGATTTGTGTTCTTCAGGGTCTTTCACTCTAGTCTCCCTCCACACAGCAGTCAGAGTGATCTTTTCAAAAAGTAGATATGATCATGGGACTCTCCTTCCCCATTCACATCTCCAAGTTAAAATTTCTCATAAGCTTCTTTTTATTCTTTCTATAATATACGAACAAAATCCTAAACGATGGCCTACAAACCCTTGCTTATTGCTCAGCCTCATCTTGAACAATATTTGCCCCCATAGTCTGTTTTATTCACACTTACCTTCTCTCTTACCCATCACAGAACCTACGTACCTGCTGTTTCCTTTACTGGGAACATTCTTACACACACAGACACACAGTCTCACCTTTGCCTGGTAAAATTCTATTTCTTCTGCAATTGTAGCAGATAAGTTTTAAGTTTCCCCCAACTTCCCATATGTTTGTCAGTTTACAACTATATTCTTGCTTTGAACTATTTCCAAGAATATCTGTCAACTAATTAATACTATCAAAAGTCAACATAAGATATTTTTAAACAATCTTATATTTCATTTTTTTTTTATTTGGCTGCTATGTTCCATCTCAGGTTTCTTCTGAAATTTATTCTTTTTTTTTTCTCTGTGGTTTCAAACATTTTTTCATCTTTATTTTATCCTCCTTATGTATATGTTAGTGGATGGTCCTTAGCCTCAAATCTGATCTTGTAAGTAGATGACATGTACATAATAAATTAAATAAATATATGAAAGTGTCTGCAAAAAGTGGGCACTCAATAGCTATTTAATTAATCAATTAATTGGAAGTCAGAAAACCTGGTCTCTAATCCCTGCTCATGCTAACTTTCTTAGAAAGATCAATTTATTTTTAAAATAAGAAGACTAGATAGATAGCAACTTGGAGGCATACAGGTCAAATGTGGCCCATGGACACGTTTTGTTAGAACAACACAGTGTTTGCATAAACTTTTAAACTTGATGTCATTAGGTGGGGTTTATACTTTCTAGTTTGTGTAGTCATCATCACTTCTTACTGTCACACCCCTGATAACTTCACATAAGTATTGTTGGCCCTAAAAGGCATTTGGACTTCAGGATCTGAAGGATTATATAGTCTCTAAGGTCTCTTCCAATTAAAAATAATATATGCCCTTATTTTATGAGAAATACTTATAAAATGATGGGGGAAACTGGATCTAGTTGACATTAAATGTATAGCAAAGAATAACAGTGAGTAAAGCTCAAAGTCAGAGTCTTGGTGCTCTGAAGTACAGACACTAGTCTGGCAAATGTATTTACAGAAAAGGAAATAATGGCTTAATGCTTATAACATCTGGAGACCAGAATTAAAACATAAGGATTAAAACAAACATGTTAAAAATGCTCTCATAATAATAAGCTCAGAACTGCAGGTTATTTGTCCATATTACATAAGACACGGCACAATCTGCCAGTCCTGGCAGCCTCTCCTCACTAACCAGGCTCAGGACAGAAACCAGAGGCAAATGGAAATATATTTCACAAAGAGAAACAGATCTCCCCCTGGCTCTTCTAATCCTCAATTTTGTGAATAAGTTATTTCTTATTTTATCAAAACTCTACTTCTTTCATGTAAAAGCTACTTTAGAAAAATACTAACTCCTGAAATTATTAAAACATCCTATATGTCTCCAAGTTATATATATATATACATATATATTTTTTTTTTTTTTTGAGTTGGAGTCTCACTCTGTCGCCCAGACTGGAGTGCAGTGGCCGCTCCCGGCCACCGCAGCCTCGACCTGCTGGGCTCCAGCGATCATTCCGCCTCAGCCTTCCAAGTAGCCGGAATTACGGGCATGCGCTACCATGCCCGGCTGATTTTTTGATTTATTGTAGAGATGAGGTCTCGCTGCCCAGGTGGGTCTCGAACCCCGGGCTCAGGCAATCCACTCACCTCAGCCTCCCAAAGGCGCGGGAATACAGGCTGAGCCACCAAACCCGGCTCCAAGTTATATTTTTTAAAGAGGATATACCTTTAAAGTCTGAGAAACAAGCTTAATACCAAAACTTTTTTATGTACTGAATAGCCAACTGTAAATTCTTTCATATGTATCATTTTAATTAATTTTATTTACAATCATCTTTAAATTTCACAATTGTATTCCTCAAAAGGTAAAAAATGATCTAAAAACTAGTCCAATCCTATTGTGCAATAGGAGATATTATAAACAGGGATGTGTGAATTTCTAATCATAATTGAATTATCTAAATATGTTTAGCTTATTCAAATATGTCTTGTTATCCAACATAATTTAATTTTTAGATTTAGGACTAGTAGCCTGAGATTCTTGAAGAAGTGAGTCACCACATGAGACCACTGTCATCTACGAGGCAACAGTGTGTAAACTGGTTTATAAGGAAGCATGTTAATTAAAATTCAAATGCTCTTTCTAGAGCAGTTTTCAGGAGTGGTCACAGATTTTTCTCTAAAACAGTATACAAATGCTTTGAGAATGTGATACTGAAGGGAAAATTTATTTCATTCGTTTCCCAAATTTTTATGAGCTAAAAAAATTCTCCTAAAGTTTTATAAGATTTTATTTCCCAAAGAAACCAAGGTAAATAAGAAGTAATTTTGTAGTTATAGGATAATTTCTATATATAAAAAAAAGAAAACTCCAGTAACATGTCCGATAAGCATATGAACATATATTAACCTCACTAATAACGAAAGAAAACTCAAACAGTAGTCAGATATCAATTTCTGTTTATCAAAAAGGCAAAGATACACACACACACACACACACACACACACACACACACACACACACACACACACACACATACTCTCTATACATGAAGAGAAAATCCAATATTAGAATATGAGCATTCATGAACACTGGCGAATCGGCATAACCATTCTGTGAAGTAATTTGTCAATATGCATCAAGAACTTTAAAATATTCATGCTCTTTAATCTAGTAATTACACTTCTAGAAATGTATCCTAACAATCAAAGATGCAGCCAGAGATTTATGTTCAACATCATAAACTACAATGCTACTTATAATAATAAAACCCTAGAACAGCCTAAATGTTCAATGTTCAAAGAATGGCTATATAAATTATAAATTATTGAAGATCTATTATGCAGTCATTAAAATGCCTATTTTTTGAGAAATATGCATCAACATGGGAAACTGTCGACACTAAAATGTTAAGTGGAAAACAGAAGGCCAAATTCCAGGTAACAATAGGATCCAATTCTGTTTAAAAGTATATTTATAAATGTTCTGCTTGTTTATTTGGATGAAGTTTACACAGGTCTATTCAGTTTGTGTAAACTCAACAAGCTGTACACTTACTATTCTTCTGTATTCATGATACACATTAATAAAGCACCTGTGAAATGTTGATTTACAATCTCTTATACATATAACCAGTCCCAAATAATGAGAGGAATTATGAGCAAAAAAAATCATTTTAATCTCCTCAGTATTTTCCTTGGTAATTTATTGCAGTTAGAGGAAGGCCTATCTAGAAAGCAAAAAGGCTTCAAGACTGATTAATAGCTTCATTATTTTTGGCTGGGTTGCCTAGGGCTACATGAACTCTTTGATTTCACTCTCCTTATCTGTGAAATGGGACTACTGTGATTTGGGAATTAAACGAAATTATCTGTATGACTTTTTATTTGTTTATTATTTTAGAGACAGAGTCTTACTCTGTCACCCAGGCTACAGTGCAGTAGCACGATCATAGCTCACTATAACCTCCAACTCCTGGGCTCAAGAAACCCTCCTACTTCAGCCTCCCAAGTAGGCAGGACTACAGGCACATGCCACCACACCTGGCTAAGTTTTTTACTTTTCTGTAGAAATGAGGTCTTACTATATGTTGTCCAGGCTAGTCTCGAACTCCTGGTCCCAAGTAATCCTCCCCTCCCAAAGCACTGAGATTATAGGAGTGAACCATTGCCCCCAGCCTGAATTTTTTAGAATATTGTCTGGTACATGTTATGTGTTCAAACTGTTAGATTGACTATTAAAACTTTAAAAGTACCATTAAACAGAACTTAATTTCTTGCTGAGAATGAGGTTACTGGAAGCAATCACTAGAAACACAAATTTGGAAAGAATATTGTACTACTGTATTAATCCTCTGCCCCACACCTACCTTGACTGAGCAGCAGCTACTGTCATTTCCACACCCTCCTGATACAATCTTTGACCCTCCCATTCCCTAAAGCACGCCCCACAGAGTTCTGGGGCTACCCTGGGAGCATCCTGAGGCATAAACTTCTCATATCTCTATAGGATAATCAAATCTGAAATCTTAAAAATAAAGTTAAAAAAAATTAGGGCAACCCCCTCAGGTCCCCTCCCACTGTGGAAGCTCTTCTGTTCTCTCAATAAATCCTGCTTTAAAAAAAAAAATTAAAATTGCCTTAATTTCCTTCCAGAATGAATCATGAAATCATTTCACTTAGTGGTGGATTGGCTAGATGATTGATTAGATAATGGACTCAGTTAAGAGAGATCAGAAACTGAAAATTTCCACAGTTGACGTTGTTAATGAAGTAATTTTACAGGATACCAGCTATGGGTACCATTTCCTTCCTTTGTTAAGCTTTTGCCTAATATCTAACACTCTGAGGGACATTTTGGATTCAATCCAAGCCTGGAAACTTCATTGCTAAAGTAATAATAACCTCTGTTTCCATAGGTCAAGGATAAATTGAGGTTAGCATCTACTCAATAAACATCCAAAGCCCAAATCTTCCTCCCTGGATGATATTGCCCACAGGGTCACCTCCCCTTTCCTTCCTGCTGCCACACCACAGGCTCAAACTAGACAGGGACAATTCATTTAAGACATACCATCCCTTCAGAAGAGATCAGACTACAGACTGTCACCTTGTCTTTTTTGCAGATGAAGTTTCTACTACATTTACTCAGACCGTAAATCCCAGGCTCTCCTATGTTTCCTCTAAGTGGTAGGTAAAACATTTTTAGACACACTGGAACTTATTAAGACAAATATAGGTTGTCAAAATTGTCCAAAGGGCATGGATGAACTCAAGCTGTTTCCTTTTAAAGGAGACTGGTTTTTTCCTCCTTCAGTCAAACTAACAAGCAAAACTCCCATCTAGAGCTAATTGATTTCTTATCTGGAATGTCTTTACATTTTATTTTTCTTTTATATTATTGATTATGTTAGTCTCTATCTCCAACTATGCCTACCCAGATGAAAATTATTTTTCACTTGTTAAAACTAAATTAGGCTGAGCATGGTGGATCACGCCTGTAATCCTAGCACTTTGGGAGACTGAGGCAAGAAGATTGATTGAGCCCAGGAGTTGGAGACCAGCCTGGGCAACATAGCAAGACCTCATCTCCATAAAAATAAAATAACAAAACTAACTTAAATTATTTTTAACTATAAATGTAATGCTTACTCATTCTTAAATTTAAATGTTTTAGAAAAAAGATAAAATCACCTGAAACTTCCCAGAAATCACTACTGTCAATATTTTGTTCCAAGCGTATATGTAAAATCATTTGTCTGATAATCTAAGAACTCTTCGTTTTTTAAAACTAAAAGGTGACAAAAGAGGCTATGAGGATGCTGGTGAAACAACCAGATTGTTCAGGGACCTGCAGAACATTAGGCCACTGAAACAAACAGAAATTGCAAGGTAGCAATACCTTTTTGTGTAAAGCTAACGTGTGGACATCATATTTTCAAAATATTATCATTATATTATTTATTATGTGATAGATTACATATTATTAATATCTGTTTATATTGATTCTTTTACTTAACATAGTTTTAAGACAAAATACAATATGATTTACTATATTTAATTTACACAAATATTCTAAGCATGCATCTCTAAAAAAAGCAAAAACTAAATTTGTATTTATGACACTTATTAAGGGATAGATTTCTTTTTTTAAAGATCATATCCACCACTTCACATACTTTTTTTGTGGTAGGAACATTTAAGAACTACTCTCTTTAAATTTTCAAGGATACAACACATTATTGCTAACTACAGTCATCATGCTATACAGTAAATTTCCAGAATTTATTTCTCCTGTCTAACTGGAACTTTGTATTCTTTAACCAGTATATTCCATTCCCCTACCCCTCACAAGACCCTGGCAACCACCATTCTCAGATTCTATACGCTTGACTCCTTGAGGGTTCACATATAAATGAGATTACACAGTATATGTCTTTCTGTGCCTGGCTTATTTCACTTAGCATAATGAGACATATTTCTTAACCTAGTGATTCTCAAAATGTGATTTATGAAAAAAAGAACTATATAGAAATTACCTGTGGGACTTGTTAGTAATGGAGATGTTCAGCCCTTAACAAAAATTTAAGAAAACAGAATTTCCAGGTGGGACATTGGCATGGCAGGGAGGAAGACCATAGGAATCTGCATGTTCAACAGGTAATTCATATAATTCATAAACTGCTAAAGTTGAAGAACCACTGCTTTGTCTCTTAATAAACATCAATGGCACTTGGGTTGTTTCAAGAATCAAATCTCAGAGAAACATGTTTACACTTTTTGTGTCACTGTACAGACTTGGCCTATAAAAACTGCAAGCTTAACATGATTTATGAGTGACTATGACTTTCTCCTAAATTGAATATCATAAATAATATGTGATGGGATAAGAAGAATCATATCCTTGCAACCCTAGTTTTCCCCCTCAAAAGAAAAAATCTATTCTCTGGCTAGAAAGGCGGGCTTAGCTCTGGTCATAATGGATTTAAAAGGGGTGGGTACCAAGTTGAAGATAAAATGGAACACAACTTGGATTAAGATTGTGACAGTTGTCCTAGGCCAGAAGCATATTTCTATCCTGACCATAAGCCCATTAGAATAACTATGCAAAGTTTGCACATGAGATTTATTTAAGGGGAAGCTATGATGTTTAGTGATATTACAAAGGAAATTTAATGAGATCTTCTAGAGGCTACACTCAAATTAAATGTGAAAATTTTGGGGAGAATAAACTCCTGAAGACTACCTATACCAACCAGACAACTAAATACCATTTGAGTTCATACACATAAAAAGGAAATAAAATCTACTTTCAGAATAAGTTGGAAATTACTAGTTTCCCTTCAACATCCATAGATGAATTAATTAAAATTTAGAGTCCTTTCTGAATGACAAGATAATGTTAGACCTGGTAAGACTGGCTTAAGGCTTCAGTGCCACACACTAGTCAAAGGATTTGATGGCTCTAGGAATTTGATGGCTGCTGCAGGACCTGTGGTCAAGCAGGCATTGAAACTCCTAGGCTGAACCAACTGCCTCCAGAAACTGGGGAAATCTATACTACAGAAGACTGGAAATAAAGCTGTGGTAAAGTTGACCTTTGGTCCTGTAGTAGCAGTAATTCTTATCAATAAAAAATTAATAACCCATCATAATAGATCCTATTTTTCTACAAAAAAGTACAGGAGTGTGGTGGACTGTGGGTGGACATGGACTGGTACTTCTAGGCCAGATGTACAACTTCATACATCACAGAAGAGGAAGAATGCTCTGATACCATGTTCTTTCCAGAAGGAATATTGCAATCAGACCCCTACCAAGGGGTGACAGAACAAGACTTGCTGTCCCAGAAACAGCCAAGTTCAGTTCAAGGAAGGGTGATTTAAGTCAGCAATTTATACACTATATTGGATTCCATCAGGACCAGCATAAAGCCCCACCCCCCACCCTGGACTTCTCATTTTTTATTAGACTTCTCAGCTCTGATTGCTATAAGGAGAGGATGCCCATCTTGCAGGTGACGACTCAGGAAGAAGTCAGATGTGCTACAGCAATGCCTCTGTCTCTTGAAGATGAATCCCTGTCTGACAAAACTCTAGCAGGTGCAAATTAGTAGGTCACCAGGTCATGGGGTGGGTTGGCCTCCAATATGGCAAGGTAGGCCATAAATGGGATCTTCAGTCACTCACCCCTGGTGTTTTGTAGCCTGGGATGTGGGCAAATAGACCACTGAAGAACCTGACACTGGTCGAGCTTTGGGAGTTGGATATGGTCCCATGCTTGTTTTGGTTTGAGATAACAGAGCTAGCCAGCACCTGCATGGTCCCATAGCCCCTTTACTAAAGTCACGGCAAGGAAAGTACGCCATGGCTGCTCCCTGAGAAGTCAGAAGTCCCAGTCCATATAGATCAATGCCTATGGACCTCCTTAGGCAGTACCTCCAGTTCAACCCCAAAACAAAATTATAGGAAGTATGACAAAAGTTAAGCATACTCACAGAAAGACAAGACAAGCTGCAGATAGCAAGAGTCTCTGAACTACGTTGTGAAATGTAATACTGGGAGCTCCCAGGTTAGTGAAGGGAACTCTAAATGACTGACCAGGGGAAAGTATGGTGGGACAAAATTGATCAGTGTGAGGAAGTCCTCCCCACAGCCCAACCTCTGCCAAAGAAATCCTGCAATTTTGTTTCTTCATCCTGAATCAGTCTTAACAATGGATACTCATAATCCATGATCACATACTGAGTTTATACTACTGAGTATCTGGGCTTCTCAGACACTTTTACAACACCTAATCCTAATATGTAAAGAAAGCCAGATACCATTTGTAATATTATTTGGATTTCAAATCTTATTCAATCTACCCCTTCCAGCCCTTCCTTTGGTCAACAATTACTTTATGTATAAGCCACATCATAACTGCTTTCTTCAAAGGCAGTTTTCCCTAATTAATCCCCCCGACAAGATTACAAACTCCATTCAATGTTCTCACAAAATCTCAGACTCCTCCTGCTTAGCACTTACCATACTGTAATGAAATAATTACTTGAATACAGTCATGTACCACATAATGATGTTTTGGTCAATGATAGACTCCATATATGGTGATGGACCCATATTACTATACTACTTTTCTATGTTTAGATATACAAACACCATTGTGTTACAGTTGCCTTAGTTGCCTTGAGTATTCAGTACAGTCACATGCTATACAGGTTTGTATTCTAGGAGCAATAGCAATACTGTATAAGCCTTACGTGCATAGTAGACTGTATCATGTAGGTATAAATACAGTACACTGACATTTGCACAATGATATCACTAATGATGCATTTCTCAGGACATATCCCCATCATTAAGCAATGCATGACTACAATTATTTGTTCAACCTCTAAATCCCTCAATAGACCGTAAGTACTGTGTCTGACTTGTTTATGGCTACTGTTTTCCCAGTGCCAAGCACGTGATAGATGCTGAATAATATCTACTGAATGATAATAGACTACCTAAAGATGAAAATCAATGTACATTTCTCACTAAGGTGCTTTCCACTTTATTTAAGCTATGCATACTTAACCTCAACTACTACTTCTAAAGATAATTATAGTTTACAATGTTTAACAGATATTGTTAACCTTTAATTTTTCATCCTACTCTAGTCTATGAAAGAGTGAACAAAAAATGGTAAGAAGTTCAAAACAGTATTTACCTAAAGTAAAAAGAATCATTTTGTAGACTGGGCCTGCAATAAAAAAAAATGGTAACTAAGTAGTTCTACAGTGACCATGGCTTCAGTTAAATGATATCCAATCAAGGCAAGATATGAGTATTAAACATTCATGAGCTGCTCAGAATATTATGAATTAATCAGCACTTCCTCATTTAAATGTTTAATATTTAATACTAGTGCTTCCACAATCTCTTGGAATTATTACACTTTGCTATGTCTCTTACAACTGAATAACAATAGAGTTGATATATACTGTCTTGGAATTCTTGTTATAGAATTGTAACAATTGTAATGCATTAAGCTTTCAATAAAATTCTCAACACATTTGTCTCAGATGCAAAGAGATAATAACAGCAAAAACCCTCATGATAAGCAAAAGTAAGTGCTTGCGAGATGTGATTGCCTTTCATCCATGATGAATTATTTGCAGAAGCTTACTAAAAATATGGCTTTCATGAATTCCCCTAGACAAATGTAAGTAATATGCTAAAGGCATTTTAGGTAGTACAAAGTATTAGTGTTTGCATGTTAGCCTAGTAAATCTTCTAAACACTAGCTGTGGAAATAGAATAATATCCCCCCAAATGAGTTCACCCATTCCAAATCCTCTCAGGCATCTTAAAACTAATGTTGGCATTTAAAAATTCAACAACAGCCATGATGCTTTATTCTTATATATACTCTATCATTCAAAAATCGCAAGGAAACTAACTGTGACTAATTTTCAGTCCCTTTAACCTGAGCAGAAAAGTGCCTTTGTGCATCATATACAAACCAGTAACGATTATAGGTTGCGTAGTACTCTCCCTCCACCAAAAAAAATCATATATTGAATTCTCTCAGAATGTGATGTTATTTGGAGATAGGATCTTTACAGAGGTTATCAAGTTAAAGTGAGGTTATAAGGGTGAGCCCTAATTCAATAAGACTGGTGTTCTTATAAAAAGCGGAAATTTGGACACAAAGACAGATCTGTATAAAAATAATGCAATATGAAGAAACACATGGGGAAAAAAAGCCATATACAAGCCAAGGAGAGAAGCCTGGAATAGATAATTTCTTCACAGCCCTCAGAAGGAATCAACCCTGCCTTAGGGATTTCAGACTTCTAGATTGCAGAGCTGTGAGACAATAAATTTCTGTTAAGCCACTCAGTTTGTGTTACTTTGTTACAAGCAGTCCCAGCAAGTGAACAGTGACATAGTAAAATATTGTGTGTTACAAAGGAAATATTCCATTCATAAATATAAAACATGTATTTCCCAGTGCAGATGCAGTTTGATGCTAGTGCATATAATATACAAATATAAGAAATTATCATATATTATATAGTAAATGTTACTTCTTACAATGTTAATGATACTTAGGATAGTTATAGTTGCAATGGCATTTGTTCCTCTGAAATTTCTAATTTTTTCACATTAATATAGATTTTTTTACCATGAAAAGGCCTTTTTCCTTTTCCAAAATAAACTAATTTTGTCTAACTACAACAAAGAAGGTATAAGATCTAATGATTTTTATCAGATAAATGACACTACTTTTCTTTCAGTAATGAAATTTCAGAAAAGATACATAAGGCACTGAATTTATACTTCCATATCAAAATGGCAAGCAAAGGCAATTATATCAAGCTTTTAGCACACACGTCTTAAAGGAAACTATATTTCCTTAGTCTATTCAGGTTACTATAACAAAATGCCATAAACAGGGCAACTTACAAGCAATAGAAATTTCTTTTTCACAGTTCTCCAGATTAGTAAATTCAAGTTCAAAGCACAGGCAGTTTTGTTATCTGGTGAAGGCCCATTTCCTGGTTTATAGATGAAACCTTCTCTCTGTGTCCTCACATGATGGAAGGGCTAAGTAGTTCTCTGGAATCTCTTCTAGAAGGGCACAATCCTACTCATGAAGGCTTCACCCTCATGATATAATCACCTCTCAAAGGTCACACCTCCTAATACCATCACCTTGGGGATTAGGATTTTAACATAAGAATTTTTGGAGGACAAAAACATTAAAAACACAGCACATGTTCTCTAGATGTAGTCAAATGGATAATAAATAACATTATAATTTAATTAGATTATATAAAATGTACTATACTCTAAAGTAAAACTTCAAGAAATGCATTAGTGTATAAATAAATGTAAAGTAGAATGACTAATAAATTAATTCATGATAAATGATTAATAATAAACTAACATTATGAAAAAATTAGCAATATGGAAAAGACATACAATATCAAATCTAGATATGTTTTTTTTAAATGGTTTCTGAAAGTTTGCCCATATTTATGTAAATATATGTATTTTAAAGATAAATACCAAACATCTCAGGCATCAAACAAATATTACTAAGTAATTTTAACATTGCTTTGCTTAGTTTTCTAAACATATGAGGGGGGGGACTCAAAAAAACCTGAAATTTATTTATAAAAAATTGTGCATTTATTCTTACATGTTTAAACTTGTCATCTTCAAAGTACTCTCCATTTGATGCAACACACCTGCTGAGATGCTTTTTCCAATGCTAAAAACAGTTTTTGAACTCATCCATTTTGATGCTTCCACCATTTTTTGTTTCACCTCTTCCACATCAGCAAAACATTTCCCTTTGAGGACTTTTTCATCCAGTGAAACAAACCAACAAAAAAGTCACTTTGGGCAAGATCAAGTGAATAGGGAGGGTTTTTTTGTTCAAAAACGGCTGAACACTCAGTATACTGAGGGCAAGTACACTCATAAATAACCCATCATATAATGGGCAATGTGTTGAAAGAATCTCCAAAAAAAAATAAACTGAAACCAAACACAGCCTCTCACAACAATGCTAGCTGGTACATTGATGTAGGTGGGTCCCTAGAATACTTGCCTAGTGAAGGAAGCCTGCATTACAAGGGGCCTGCCCTGCAAAAGATAATTCTGGTTTTTTTGGGGGGGAGGACTGCTCCTTCTCATTTCCTAGTGCCTTCTACCACCAGACAAAAATTCTGAATCTTTTAATTTCTATTTTTTACTTAAAGACATTTTATAAACAAATATAGTTTTTTGCCATGAAGACATATCCTTTCCTACATTGAATAATTCCATGATGACCTATTTTCCATTCTGTATTAAAGATACTGCTGAACATAAAATTTGGGTACATAACATTGAAATGTTGTTCATAAAAAAGATCTCCAATGCTTTGCACTATAACTGGAGCTGTTTTCGTTATTGTTTTTGAAAATTAGTGGGTTTTCCAGTCCTCTCTCATGTCTACCAGCAATCAAATCTACTAGGAATTTGACACCACTTATACTAACCACTTAACTTACTAACAGTTAATAGTCAAGTACATTTAAGTATGAGCAAGTAACATATACCAATATACTGTCTTTGAATTATATCTAAACAAAATAGGAGGGGAGAAATAAAATTCTAGAGAGTAAACATGATATTTTTGAAGGGAAATAAATACTATGTTCTTCAATTTAAATCTTGCAATTGCCTTATTATATAATAACTACTTTGGACAGTGCGCATATCACCAAGTTATAATGCTAAAAAAACACACTTAGCTGGGTAGGAGGAACATTCATGTCCATTTTTTCTGTGGAAGCCTATTTTTAAGATCTTCCTTTCACTCTGGTATCCTACTACTCACTGCAGTTGGGTTAGCCTGAACTTTTCTTACAAAATCTTCCAACACCACTTGCCGTAAAAAGATTTTCATTATACCCTTTGTGGTTATATGATTTAGCTCTCATAAGCATCTATTTTTACGCCTTCTTCAACCTGAGCCCCTAAATTACAAAGTCTAATGGACTTATATTCACATATTCAGATATCGGTTCTTATTTTGGGTGGTCAAGCATCCCTTTATTATCAAGTTAGGCCTAAGAAAATAATTTAGGTTGGATGCTATTGATATTTATTGCTTCTTTTTTTTAAACAAGATTTATTGAGAGGACAGAAAAACTCCCAGAGTGGGAAGGGGCCCGAGGGGCTTATCTGATACTTATCGCTTTTTAGGCTTGTTTAACACCAGTGGTTTTGCTGCTCCATTTTGTTTTGATTTTGCTTATTATTTGGGGGAGCTTTAAGGCAAGAGAGGGAGGAATACAAGAATCAATGAGAACCGCAAGTCTGATTCTTCATCTCACTCACCAGTCTATCAAGTGAGGACACAGGAAAATGAAGCATGTAAGCTACATACAACCCCCTGTGATTCTTGACTTTGCAGATACACTTCAATATTAATTTTTAAATAAATTTAAAGTTATTTTTAAATGTTATATTTTTGCTACTTAAACAATCATGAGCTAACAACTTTCATTTTCATTTTCCAACTAAAATGTGTGTTTCTTCTGTTACATTTATGTAAACCTTGCTTTAAACTTTACTTCAATATTTCTCTCTCATTTTCTCTCTCTCTCTGTAAACTTTACACTATAAGAATAAGAAAATCTCTGGGGTCTTGA
The DNA here is from genome assembly GCF_000164805.1 of Carlito syrichta. Classification (NCBI taxonomy): domain Eukaryota; kingdom Metazoa; phylum Chordata; class Mammalia; order Primates; family Tarsiidae; genus Carlito; species Carlito syrichta. Next base: position 125,666 of record NW_007252373.1, on the reverse strand, counting down.
AAAATGTTACTGGAGATGACCTTAATGCATACACTATATGAAGTAAATGGAGACATACAGAGGTAGTATCTTCCCTACATAAAGCATTATGGAGATGTGCACTTAAAAAAAAAAAAACCCAAATACCGATACTCAAAAGGTTGGTAAGTTATTTTATTAAACCATTTTCTCATTTACTCACAAGGATGCTGAACAATACTATGTCTCTTATACTCATAGAAGGATAAAGAAAATATTTTGATAGACTACCCTTTGCTTTTTGTTATTCATTTCATCTTTAATAACTAGAAAATGACATACTAACACAAAAATAAACTCTGACCTTGTCAAAAGGCACTTCTCCCCTTCAAAGTGTTCATTATTGCATGCCATACTCTTCTTTGTCACAGTCACCACTCCCAATTGCCTTCTGGTGGGGCCTAACCACTACTGCCTGGTTCCTCCCTTTCTCTTTCTCATGTCATGTGTTGATTCAAGCTCCAAGATTCCTGCTGACTTCAAAGGGAGGTTTGCTCCAAGATCAACACCATCACAGAAAAATCATGGCAAGAAAAGGCTTCCCACAGAAGACAAACTCTTGAAAGTATCCTAAACTCATATTTATTGCAAACAGTTTGTTGAAAATGCTAAAATTCCACCCTACCTAAAACTCATAATAACAGGTGGAATGGTTATCTTTTTTGTTGTTGCTGTTGTTTGGTTGGTTTTGGATTCACATACATAGCTTATTGCAACAGAACATCAGAAGGAATCAAGGCAACTTAGATAATGTAATTCAGTCACTAGCAGCATTCAGTTTCTTCCACAGTTTCACTAAAAGCAGTTCTAATGTACTCTTGACAAATCACATTTTGGCAGTGCTGATATTTTTTAGGCACTGATTGGGGGGACTATATATATAAAAGAGAATTGTATATAATGTTATATATAATTATACAATTATATATAAAGAACATTAAATATGCCAATCTAATACCAAGTAGGAATGGAATCTCAATTAGTGATGTAATAAATTTGTTTTGTTAAAAGTAAATTACTAAAACTCGCCCATTTATTTTTGTTTGTTTGTTTGTTTGTTTGAGTCGAGTCTCACTCTGTCACCCAGACTATAGTGCACTATCATGATCATGGCTCACTGCAGCCTCGACCTCCTGGGCTCAGGTGATCCTTCTGTTTCAGCCTCCAGGGTAGCTGGGACCACAGTTGCGCACCACCACACCTGGCTAATTTTTAAAAATTTTCTGTAGAGAAGAGATCTCACTATATTGCCCAGGCTGGTCTCAAATTCCTGGGCTCAAGCAATCCTCCTGCCTTGGTGCTGGGATTGCAGGCATGAGCCACCACACCCAGCCCAGTTTCATGTAACTCATATCCTATTTCTGTCTCTTCTAGTTGTTAAGTACAATTACTAAGTATGCTATAGTGACAGACACCTAACCAAACACCTTGGAAGAGAATGGTATATTTGTGTATGTGTGTGTAAGTTTAGTGTAAGTGCATGCATAGTACGTGTGTGTGTGTGCATGAGTTATTTACTCCCATTTTCCTTTGTTGGGAAAAGACTTCAATACATTTTCCTCATCTTTTCTTGCCATCCACCAACAATCATTTCCCAATTGTAAGCCATCTGAATTATGGTCTTAGCAACACTGGTACAGAGCAAAACACATATGAGATATTAGAATTACCAAACACCCTTGAGACAAAGTTCTGGCATGAAATCTAAAAGATGTACATTTAGACACACAATTGATATATTATAAACAAATGTTTAATTAGAGTATCAAAGTGCTTACATCTGGATAGGCAAGAACTGATTTTTGTGTCCTGGTAAGTTAAAACAAAAATGGTGAGTTATAAATCTGTATATAGGCTATATATTCAATATTTCAAAACACAGACAGAAATAAATATCTTCACATATTTTTATCTTAATTTTTAAAAAAGAATAGCAATGTTTAAAGTCTTAGAAAACAAAATTAGCAAGATATTTCTAAAATAAAGTTTTTTAGCTATAAAGAAAGCCAGGCACATCCTTTATAAGACATGTTTTAGCTAATGCCAGATCATTTCTCCATTAAAAATAGCAAAGAATACCAGTCAATTGCTCAGGTCTGGTGTTCAGATCACAAAAGTAGATAAAACAGAAGTCAGCTGCTTATACTATTCAAATACCATTATCATTGCATTCAATTTTCAACATCATAACCACAAGGTAGAAATCCTGGGTTCCAGTCCTACCTATGCCTAACTATGGAATCTTTAGTAATACAACCAATTTTCTTCAATCCCAGTTTAACAGAAGTATTCAATGACATACAACATATTGCTCAGCTCAAAATCTTTGTGTCCCTATGGTATCCCAATGAGATGTTTTAATATGTTTCTGTGAACAGTTACTGAATCCCCTTCTCTAAAAAAAAAAAAAAAAATTTTAAATAGTAAAAAAATTCCTACTAAAGTTTGAGGTTATTTTCTCCAACGACCCAGGAATGGATATGATTTGGTATATCCTTATGATTCTGTATCAGCCAAAATAAAAAAAAATTTCTACTCGATGATATTCAATGTGTATTTTCAATTTTAGAATTCTCTAGTTCTAGAACAATATCTGCTATTATCCCTTTGAATATTGTATCTGCCTTCTTTGCTGTACCCTGGATCTCCTAAGATCTCCTATCCTGATATAAGATAGTGTTGCTGGTGTTACTTTCTTGGCTCAGGTTTCTGACAGTGAGTAATGCACATTAAGGCCCCTATCTGCATGTAAAACATTTTGGCTTTGGCTTCTCTCAGGTGACCTTGTTCCTGCCCAAGAATCAAGACAAGAAGCCTACTTCCATGTCACATGGTAAATTCGTTGGGCAGAGATTTTATGGTAATTATGCAGGGACAGGAAAACTCCATCCCACTTCAGATCTTGTGCTGAGAGCTCAGATCTGTCTTTCTTTTACATATGGGGGCCTGAAGTCTTGATTCAGAAACTAAAAATCTCAGTTCCTAAATAATATACTAGGTCCAGACATCCTGGAGGCCACTGTAGTTTCCATTCCATTAAGCTACTAACTAGTAAGTCATCCTCTTCCCTGGCACCTAAAGATTTCTCTTAATTTGTTTTGAGTTCAACTACACACTATTTACAGACTTTCTGCCATATGTCACCTAGAACTTAATGTTTGTGAAACAGTATCAGGGTTTTCCCATCTGCATGTGCCCTCAATCTACCACTATATTGATATTCCTCATAGATCATAAAGCGCTGCATCCCAGGTGTTTTCTTGGGTACATTCAATGATTCAGGTGCAACATCAGCTCCACTTGCAATGCAGATGGCAGTCATGAGAGTCCCTCTTCTTTCTAGAAAAGCTGCTATCCGAAATGAATAACTTCCCTGAAAGGTGTGCAACCATGGTAAAACTTATTTTAATGCTAAGTATTCAATAAAGAAAACAAAGCAACAGCATTGGTGAATTACTCTCCTGAAAAGGAAAGAAAAGGCCAGAATAAAGCTGAACGGAATTTAAGAAACATGACCAAAAAAATGAGAGTTCTAATCAGTACAAGTATATCCCTACAGCATAACTTCAGGATATAATAAAAAATAATCTTATGAGAAAATCTCTCCTTTCGGCAAGTTTTCAAAACTTTTTAATTAGGAATCATACTGATATACTATAATCTTTGGATAGAAGCTTGGTTAACAAGGAGAAGTTGTAAAAGTGTGTTAGGCTTTAAAAATCGTGTTTACATCTTCTCCCAAAAGGGGTTATTAGCAAGGATTTAAGAAGGCTTAGAAGTGCTAAAATTTCAATGTAATCTTGAAAAGGAGGTAGATATGCTAAGGATGAAGCTGTAGATAGAAAGTACTGTTTTCCTGGATGAAAAATAAAGAATAGAATCACTGGAGTGTTAAAAGAGAACTGTCCTGGCAACTTTACAACTTGTGCTTAGAAATGACAGTCAAAGGGGACCATGAAAAAGAAAAAAGCAGGGGGAGGGATGAATGGATACTTTTGATGTCTTGGGATTGTCTAAACCATAGAGAAGATTAACAATTCATTTTTGAAGCACAAACACAGGTAACAGGAGACTAAGAATTTTACCATAAAGCAGAAAGGAAAACTGGCAGTGTACAGAGAAGGATAAATGGCTCATGTTACACAGATATAATTGGAGGGACACTGGGGTGTTTGCCTTGGCTTCATCAAGCCATTTTCAGTGAAAATATTTCTGGAACTCAGATCCTTTGAGCTTAAAAAAAAAAAAGATTATACTGAAATCTGTCTCAAGTGAAAAAAGATCTTTTCAACTTGTCTCAATACTCCAGAAGAAAATTAAAATGTGAAGGAAAACAAATTATTCCTTTTATCTGCAATTTGCTGAACAAAAATGAATCAAGTTGCAGTAATTACCTAAGGGCTTGAAACTAGAAAAATAAGTGCCCTGGCTTTTAACCACAATAAAAAGTTACCTAATTCTAAGGGGGTTGACTCAATCCTAACAGCAGTCCTTTACCATGTATGTAATACTTTATAAAACACTGCCACATGTCTAAGTGAACATTCTTGGCAATCTTGCAACAGAAAGAAAGCAGAGGTGACTTGCTTGCCTTTTCGTGAATCAAGACCCATGAAAGTTAAGTTCCTTGTCTTGGCCAGGTGCGCGCACGTGCGTGCATGCATACACACGTTCACACACAGTCAATAGCAGAACCTTGTGATGCCTGCACTTCCACTTGTGACCCAGTCCTTCTGTAATCCCCTACAGAAATCCCCTCCCTTTGAATGCATCTGTATTCACATGTATTTGAATATTTTCAGATGGGCCTTTTTGGATTTCACAGTCATTCCTGGATTTTTGACTAAGTGATGCTCACATGTTTGTGGGACAGAGAGGAAACACATTAAATCTGCAGAAAATCCTCATGATGGCAAAATATGTACCTTAATAGCACATTTGAAAAAGCATTAGTAACAGTTTGAAGGATAATAACATATTGTTCAGTTGTCTCCCGAGTATTAGAAACACTAGAATACCACGCACTAGACATGATATGCAGCTATAGACTCAGACCTCTCACACTCCCCTTGGCAGACCCCACCTCTCCCAAATTTGGCTTTCCTGGTCTGAACATCCAAAGAACGCAATGTGTGTCATATGACAAAAATGAGCTCTGAGGCCCTGGGGACTGTTTGACACCTAGTTCCTAACTCTACCAATCCTAACCCTACCAACCTAAGGGAAGGAACTTAAACTATCTGTACCTTAGTCCTGGACTATATAGTTGACAGTATACCTCACTGTGTTCATACAAGGATTAACATTAAAGCAGGATAATGCATGAGAAATTACCAGAAATGCTGGCGTGAATTAAGTACTCAACGAATATTCCCTTCCTCTAAGAATGAATGAAACACCCTTCACTGGCAATTTATGGTGTGCATTTATTTGTTCTTTTACCACAAACAGGACTCAATGACAGTCATTGTTCTGAAACTAAAAACTCTTGCACATATTTGAAACATGGCTTCCTACTTAAGGAACATTAGTAAGAGCCACAGACTGATATTCCTGAAACGGGAATTCAAGTCTGATTTGTGACTAATTTTCTGCAAATTTGAAGAAAATTCATGTATACTACAGAATGCTTCTGGTCCAACATGAATGAATCAGCCTCATAGGTAGTATTCTACCATTCACTGTCCTCTTGGCCAACCAACCATCATCTCCCCTCCCACCAAAGAGCAGATAGTGGAAAAATATGTTTGAGGGCCTCAATGTGTTTGTGATGTCAGTGAGTGAGTGTGTGTGTGTGTGTGTGTGTGTGTGTGTGTGTGTGTGTGTGTGTGTGTGTTTGGGTGGGTGACTGGTCAGAGCTTGTGTTTGAACAAAGGACAAAAGAGGGTCAGAAATTGTATGTCATTAGCTATAAACAAATGACTCAGAAATAAACTTACTAAACTGAGGTTAAAGTATTCTAGCTTCTCTATTGCTAAACTGAAAACTGCAAAAATAAAAAATGCTAGACTTTGATTTTAGAAATGACAAGAGCCTTACAGACCATCTAGTCCAAGAAAAGGATGTCTAAAGCTATTTACTTCCTCTACAGACAAGAAAAATAAGTTGGAAATAAGATTTGTTCAAAGTCACACAAACCTCAAATATGCAGTCCAGAAATTCTGCTCCCTTCCCTTCTGCATTGATTAGTGAATTATCATGAACATTTTCCTTCTTCTAGCCACACTTATTCCCTTTGGTACCACTTACATGCAGGTGATACCCATATTTATATCCCTGCTCAGAGATCTCAATAGAATTCCAGACTTTTTCAATACCTACCTATCAGAAATTCCCACACGTGTGTCCAACAGTCCCCTCAAACTCATCATGTCCCAAAGTGAGCTACTATCTGATACTCTGCCCACACTTTTCTTCTTGCAGTTTTCCCCATCACAATAAACAACAATGCCACTCCCCCAAGATACTTGAGCCAGAACTCTTAAAGTCAGCCTGACTCCCTGCTCTCTTTCTTACCCACATTTCACCTTCAACAAATTCAAACCTGATGCCACCATGGTCTAATTCATCACCATATTGTTGCAGACACCTCCTAACTGGTCTCTCTGCTTCTTCCACTCTTGACTCTACCCCCACACCCTATGTATACTTCTCTGGCAGTTCGTTCTCAATTCAGCAGCCAGAACAATCTTCTTGATAAGAAGAAATTAGATGATGTCTCTCCTTGGCTCCAAACCCTTCCAAAGATTCCCTTTCACTCAAGTCCTCACAAAGGCTCGTGAAACTCTTCATTATTGGCTTTGTCCTTCTCCCATTTTTCTCAACTTCCTCTACTGTCCCCCTCCAGACATACTGTCCATGTTTACTGTGACTCAAATACAGACACAGCTTCTATGTACTTACTGTTGCTTCTACCTGGAAAATTCTTCCTCCAGAAAGCTGCAGAGTTCACTCCCTTATTTCTTTCAAATCTTTACTCAAATGTCATCTTTGGAGGGGAGGGGGACTTCCTCCCCACCTCCCTACTTCTGCACTCCATATCCTCTTTTCTTGCTTTATTTTTATTCTTAACATTGTTTATCTCACCTAACATACTATATATTTTATTATTTTCTAACTCTCCCCATCTTAAATGTAACGTAAGGGTAAAAAGTAGCTGTCATATTTGGTGAGTGAATGAATAAATCAATGAATGGATAGTAGAATCCTCTCTAAAGAAGACTGATTCCCAAAGCAGAATTAAAATGACTGCTAAGGAAAAAAATTAAGTTTATATTAAATATACTACATAACTTTATTGATTTATGAGTGCATATGTATGTACATGTGTATATTTGCTGTGAAGATGCCTGTGAATAAGCAAGGCTAAAACTCTCGTCTGGCCCCCAGAGCCTTCCTAGAAAAAAATTACTGCAAAACTATTTCCAGAAATTAGAAATGGAAAAGCCAATTAACTAATAAAGAACACTGTCTTAAGGTGCTTTCCTCACATATAAGATAATTTTACTCTTCAGAAATCACTAACAAGTTGGGGCAAAATTTTATGGATAGTTGGTGTTTTGGGGAGGTATATGTGCACAAGAGGAATATGTAAATTGTGAGGGTAGATAAATTTTTATTTTTTATTTTTTTGAGTATGAGTCTCACTCCGTCGCCCAGACTGGAGTGCAGTGGCACGCTTCCAGCCACTGCAGCCTCGACCTGCTGGGCTCTGGCACTTCTTCCACCTCAGCATTCCAAGTAGCTGGAACTACAGGCGCATGCTACCATGCCCGGCTAATTTTTTTGATTTATTATAGAGACACAGTCTCGCCAAGTTGCCTGGATGAGTCTCGAACCCGCGGGCTTAGGCAATCCACTTGCCTCAGCCTCCCAAAGTGCTGGAATTACAGGCTGAGCCACCAAGCCCAGCCGATAAATTTCTTCAAACATGACTATGGAGTATGTGTGTGGTCAGCAAACTGCTAATGAACAGAGGTTTTAAAATGTTGCTTGTGCAAGAAATACAATGGAACACATACCTGTTATAGACTCCCGTGTTCTTGGCTACTAAGGTCAACAATGACAATTATGAGAGAAAACAGTTTAAGAAGGTACTCTACAATGTTCTTCTAAGTCCTAATGAAATACTAACCTATTTTTTCCCCAAACTGTATCTTTTTTGTATACTTTAAATTTGAAAGAATTCAGAACTGATCTTTAAAAGTTATTGTTGGCAATAATCATCTGAAAAATATTGTAATCTATTTTTGCTTGATCCATATAACAACCAAACCAAAGCTTAAAAATCAGCCAACTAGCCAGGCATGGTGGCTCATGCCAAAGTGTAATCTCAATACTTTGGAGACAAAGACAAGATAATTGCCTAAGTCCAAGGGTTTGAGACCAGCCCAGGGAACTTGGTATCTCTAAAATAAATCAAAAAATTCGCTGGACATGGTGGCACGTGCCTGTAATATCAGCTACTGAGGAGACTGAGGCAGAAAGTTGCCTGAGCCCAGCAGATGGAGGCTGCAATAGCCGTGAGCATGCCACTGCATCTCAGCCTGGGCAACAAAGTGAGACTCTGAGTCAAAATGAGAAAAAAAATAATCAACAAACTGATGAATTTAGGTTTTACCCCATATTTCCAATCATTCATATTTTTATAGTAACTAATAAAAAATAAAATGAACAAGATAATATCAAAAAAGAAATTAAATTAATTTATTAGTTCACTCATGCACAATGGAGAGATGGTGTTGTCATTGTACAAGCTCAAGAGCAAAGCAAATACAAACATAATGTGCTGCTGCTGAACTAGTTTATTAGTAGTAGCAGTATTAGTATAACTATTTAGTTTTTCTTTGCTTTAAAAGACAAAAGCATCAAAGTTAACTCAGGATCTTGAGTCCAGGCTCTAAAACTCATGGTTGTGGGTTGGAATTCTGCTCTGCAACTTAGTAGCTCTAAGACCTTGAGAAAATCACTTAATTCTCTTCATGCTTCATTCTTATACCTATATAAGAGTATCATTTCAAAGAGTATCTTATACCTATATAAGAGTATCATTTCAAAGAGTTGTGAGAAGTAAATGATACAATGTACATAAAATACTTTAATGGAGTGTTTAGAAATAGGAAGCATGAAGTAAATATTAACTACTTTTTAGTGACAGTAGTACTTAAATTCTGAGTCCCCCCAAACGACGTTGGAAGGTCTCTGACTCTCTCCTTACCACCACAAATAAAAATGAGCTCTTAATTTAGAGCTCCCATCCTCTTCCCTGCTCACTACTATCCATCATTAAACAGCATACCTACTCTCTCCACTCCTCATAACTGGCATTATTCCTTGAACTTTCTCCCTCAACTTTCTTCCTTCTCCCACACACACAACTTCAGAACTTGTAGCACTCTTCCCTTTCTTTCTCTTGTCACAGTGTCACTCCCATCTTTCCTTTCTGCTTTTCCTCTCTTTATTCTTTTTTTTTTTAAAGACTACAAATGTTTTATTGACATACTTAAATACAAAATAGATTAAAGGCAGGAATTTCATTTATGTATTGCTTATTCTTTATAGATCAGTTTCCTCTACTTCATAACTGTAATTTAGGTATGGAATTATAATGATTGTGATACTGAAAATTGTGATCATGAAAAGATTTTTTTTTTTTTTTTTTTTTTTGAGTTAGAGTCTCACTCTGTTGCCCAGGCTGGAGCGCAGTGGCACACTCATGGCCACCGCAGTCTCAACCTACTGAGCTCAGGTGATCCTTCCACCTTAGCCTTCCAGGTAACTAGAACTATAGGTTCGAGCCACCATGCCTGGTTAATTATTTTTTTATTGTAGAGATGAGAACTCACCATGTTGCTCAGGTTGGTCTCGAACCCCTAGTCTCAGACATTCCTCTCGCCTCAGCCTCTCAAAGTGCAAGGATTACAGACTTGAGCCACTGTATGGCTGATGATTTTTATTAATAACCCCACATGCTCCTATTTTCTATCACTGAGGCTCACAGACTTGCTCAGTGATTAAGATGTTATAGTGCATTTAGTTCAGTCTTCTTTTTTTAATGTAAAAATTTTGCATTTATTTCAGAAATTGTTGAAATATTTAGAAAAATTAAGGTTAGTACTTTTAAAATTAATTTTGATTTTAATGCTTTGATATCCATTTAAAAAATTTTTTATTTTAAAGATATGGGTACAGTTTGGGGTTAGGTTTCAATAACCGAAAAAGGTAGATTTTTATCACTTATGTCCATACACTGTTAGTTTTTTAAAAATTTTATTTTATTATAGTGATGTGGGGTATAAGTTAGGGTTAACAACACAAGTAGGCTGCATGGAGATGAAGATTAAGCCTCCAATTGGTCCTCACTTCCCCTAGTTTAGGACCATGTACCCACATGTTCCCCCTTCCTCCCTTAGCAGTGCTAAGAGCCTATCACTCTCTCCCTTGTGCAAATGTGACTAGTGTTCAGGGCCCATTTATGCATGAGACTCTTTGTTTCTGTGATAGATCATTTAGTGTGGTGATTTCCAACTCACTCCAGTTTGCTGCAAAGACCATGATTTTCTTTATTTTTCATGCTATTTGACTACCTTCCTAACCACCATCAAAATGAATAAGGTTCCTCTACCAACAAAAAATAGATGCTACAAACAAGTGGTTTACCACAAGACTGCTGCCCCAAAGGAACCTCACTAGTAGAAGATTTCAGCTCCTAGCGACACAAAGGAAAAGAAAAGGTCACCTCCCTAAAGATGAACCTGAAAGGCATTTCAGAGCACACTACTTTGGATTTTTCCGTTCAAAAGTTATATATGTGTGCGCATGTGGTGTGTGTAAGTAATGTATGTGCCATGGACTAATGAATTAATGAGTCTGCCATTACCAAAACAGAACATAAGAATTCATCTAGATGTCATAAAATGCATTTTGAACTGACAGTCAACCAGAACTGTTAAAAAAGCAAATTAAAGTAAATACTTACGACCTCATTTTTATAATTAAGAAAACCATTATAACGACTTTTGATGACTGAAAATATTTTGATGGTGCCTGTGAAAATGGGGTAAAACCAATAATGTATAAAATTCCACTCACACTGTCTAAGGACATGACACCCTAAGCCAGGAAAGACATCGGAGTAAGGTTGAGAAAAACTGCAGCTTTGCCAGGTGTGCTAGGGACAGAAAGGCCTAGAACAGGAGGCAGAAGCCAGTGATATCACAGGGCAGACCTTAAACATAGATCATAACAACATTATCCTATATTTCTGTATATTTCTGTGTCACTTTACAGATACAAAACATTTTCATAAATGTGATTTCATGTCACCTTCTGAGGTAAGTAAACAAAATAGTTGAATTGCCAATGAATAAACAGATAAATGAAGAAGGACTTAATGAAGTTCACTACAGGCATTCTAGGTGGGCATCTCCATAGACATTATCTCTTTTATTCACCAAAATAACCTGGTGGATATAAGCTCTCTTCAAGAGTCCATCTATCCCTGGGCAGATGTAGGGGTGTTGTGTATGGGGGCAGCATTGGGTTGGGGAACAGAGAAGCTTTTAACTGTCTCTCTCCTTTTAATTTCTTTTTAAAAATCTGAACAACTATAGTAAACTTTAATATTTGTCACATCTGGGTGGTAATGCATCAATGTTAAGTCACTCTTTTTGTTTGCTCTATGTTTTTTCCTTATGTTTGAAATATTTCACAATAAATACAAAAGAAAGAAAAAATAACCTTGTCAACTGGGTATTAATAGCTCCCTTTTCAGATAAGGAAAATTAGAGTATAGACAGCTTAAGTGATTTGCCATGAAAAGTTATCACAAGTTATAGATACAGTACTCAAATTTTGACTATAAGCAACTAGTAGAGCACTAGATATTAATTCCTTAGTTCTGGATATTGTAGTAGATTTCTTCCTTGTACTATTCAAAACAAAGGCAAAAGAGATTAGAGTAAATTTTTCCTTCTGTGATTAGTGTCGATCTAAAAATATAAATGATTAATTTCCCAAATAATGGTCTACAAATGACTAGACAAGATGAATCACACCCAGTTTGAGAATCAAGCTGTCTCTCTCTTCTAGACCAGAACTTGTAGGAAAAGAATCTTATTGGGTTCTCTCAGGTAGCACCAACTATCACGATTACCTGTACTGATGGCTCAGTTAGAGCAAAATCTACAAATGGGTGTCCACGAAATAAATTATTTACATAGATGCACCTAAAATTTGGCCTGCGTAAAGGCATTAGAAACTTTCAATGTGCTTTCCCCTTTTTATGATACAAATAAAAAGTAAAAAAACAAGGTCAGGCACAGTGGCTCAAGCCTGTAATCCCAGCACTTTGGGAGGTCGAGGGGAGAGGATAGCCTCAGCAACTTGGCAAGATCTCATCTCTACAATTAAAAAAAAAGTTAGCCAGTCATTGTAGCATGTAACTGTAGTTCCATTTACTTGGAAGGCTGAGGCTGAATGATCCCCTGAGCCCAGAAGGTCGAGGCTGTGGTGGCTGTGAGCGTGCCACTGCACTTCAGCGTGGGTGACAGAGTGAGACTCTGACTCAAAATAAAAGTAAAAATAAAAAATAAAATAAAGTTAAAAAATAAAATTGCTGACACAAGGCACTTAATCTCTGTCCTTTCATTTACTTTTACGCATAGGTACCACTTTGCAGTCCCCAAGGCATTCTCACTTTAGTTCATGTAATCGTTTATAAAGTGGGACCACTGGCAGAACGCTGTTGAGTGAGGCCTGTCTGATATGTCTGTGGCCATACCGATATGGTCAAGGATTTGAAGCCAGAGATCGGGGCATGCGTGCCAGTTCTGCTGGTTCCAAGTGAATAAGATTTAGGACAAGTCACCACTCTTTCTGAACTTCTGTTTTCACTGTCTCTAAAATAAACATAATAATTCTACCTCATAGGTTTAATGTGAGGAACAAATAAAATAATTTGTATGAAGCAATGTTGAAAACTGCAAAGCACTATAAAAATGTTAAATTATTATATATAGAAATGTTATTAAAATACATTTGTACCTAAATTCAACTATGCTATTTATTTTATTTTATTTTGAATTGAGGTCTCACTCTGTCACCCAGGCTGGAGTGCAGTGGCACGATCATGTCACCACAGCTTTGACATCCTGGGCTCAAGCTATCCTTCTGTCTCAGCCTTGGACTTACAGGCACCTACTACCAAGCCTGGCTATTTTTATTTTTTCTTTTTTATAGAGATGAGGTCTTGCCATGCTGCCTAGGATAATCTCAAACTATCCTGTGCCTAGGCCTCCCAAAGTGCTAGGATTACAGGCATTAGTCACTGCACCAGGACTTCAACTGTGCTTTTTAAACTCATGGCTAGAACCCTTATTTCTTTCAAACACCTTGGGGCCAAGAGTTTTCAAAACTGTTGTCATATGACATCTATTTTTAAATCAAAATGGTGGGGATTTTTTTTCATGGTGCTTATAAATATATTCATAGGCTACCTAGCACAAAATGCATCAAATAAATGTAATAAATTAATATATCACAATAAATGCTGAAAAGAACTCGGAACTCAAAATCAATGAAGTGCCTTTACCCACAAGAAGAAAATGGTTGCCCCAAGCAATCTTATCAACACACTAGGTAGAAAATGCATTATCGAGTGGCATTTTAAAATGACAGTTTAAATAAATAAAACTGAATATTATAGCATTACACTCATAAAATCACAGCTTTGAATGGAAACAATATAATGAAACTATCATTTTTTATATCTTTTTAAGGATCATGTCACATATTTTGGTTTTTGATCTCCTGGTATCTTAGAGGTTAGGTTTCTATTCTAAATAATTCATTTGGGCATAGAAAACTAATCTTGACATTGGTGGCAATGATAACACATTTGTTTGCATATTACCTGGTTGGACATGCAAATCCCAGACCTTTTCTCTTTTTGCCAATATGGCAACATTCTTTGTTTCATATAAATCTAAAAGTCCAGAACACTTATATGAATTCAATACTTGGAAAAGACTTTATTTTATATCCCAAAATTAAAATTTTAAACTATTAAACTATTATTTAGACCGGGCGTGGTGGCTCACGCCTGTAATTCCAACACTTTGGGAGGTCGAGGTGAGAGGATTGCCTGAGCCCGTATGTTCGAGACTGGCCTGGGCAACATGGCAAGACCTTGTCTCTACAATAAATTAAAAAATATATATATTATTTATTTCATGAGTTAAAGTAAAAATTTACCTAAACCAAGATTCTTTGCTCTTTTCCTATTCCTAACATTTGAATTTTGTTCCTACATATATATGTTTGTCATATCAAAATCTCAGGTTTAAAATTGATTAAGAAAAAATTAAATACAGTAAGTCCTCACTTAACATTGTCAGTAGGTTCTTGGAAACTGATACTTTAAGTAAAACAACATATAACCAACTCAATTTTACCATAGGCTAATTGATATAAATAAGAGTTAAGTTCTATGGCATATTTCTGGTCACAAAAATATCACCAACCTTCTAAGGCCAATATTACAGATTGAAATAAATGTGATCTATATGAACATTTAAGAAGGATTAATAAAAATAAGTAAGATAATTATTTACCTACTTATTCCAGTTCAGAATTGCGGGTGGCCAGAGCCTCTCTGGGCAGCTCACTCAAGGTTAGAAGATATCCTGGACAGGATACCATCCCAACAATGGGTACGCGTGTGTGCATGCGCATACACACACACACACACACACACACACACACACACACAGACTGGGACAATGTAAACACATCAGTGAACCTAATGTGCAATCTTTTTTTTTTTTTTTTTTTTTTTTTTTTTTTGAGTTGGAGTCTCACTCTGTCGCCCAGACTGGAGTGCAGTGGCCGCTCCCGGCCACCGCAGCCTCGACATGCTGGGCTCAGGCGATCCTTCCGCCTCAGCCTTCCGAGTAGCCGGAATTACAGGCATGCGCTACCACGCCCAGCTGATTTTTTGATTTATTGTAGAGATGAGGTCTCGCTGCCCAGGCGGGTCTCGAACCCGCGGGCTCAGGCAATCCACTCACCTCAGCCTCCCAAAGGCGCGGGATTACAGGCTGAGCCACCGAGCCCGGCTTCCTAATGTGCAATCTTTGAGGTGTGGAAGGAAATCTGACTACCCAGAGAAAACCCATACAGACATGGGAGAATGTGCAAATTCCATGCAGTGGTGGTTGCAGTAGAGAATCGATATTTTTTTTTAAATCAATGTTATAATGAAAGGATGTTGAACAAAATGACATTATTCAAGGACCAGCTGTGATTAAATTTTTTGCACATGGCATATGGTAATAAGGACATAAAAGATTTTTTAAAAATTCACTGTGATTCAGCTTTATAATGTATAATTGAATGGTTCAGATTATAGATAAGTATATCAAACGCTGGTACTGGAAACTACAAATGGACAAGAAGCTAGGCTATCAAACTTCCTTTACTTTCCAAAAACAGGTATTGAATAAACAAACCAAACAAGCTGCCCATTTTGGAAGACTGGTTATCCTAGAGTAACTCACACATCTCTCCCCTGAAGGAAAATAACACTCCAAATGAATCCACAAATTGACATGGGAATGTGCACATCGTTTCAAACTGCCACTGTTTCCACCACTTCTTCAATAACTCAGATGGTGAGGCCACTGATGATTCTACCTTCCTCTTTTTGCCTGTACACCTGATCAGTGTAACTTCCCTGTGACCTTTTGCAGTCATCCTCATTGCCAGTGCCCTAGTATAGGTAACATTTATTGAACATTTACTATATGCCAAGTAATGGTCTGGGCCCTTTACATCACTGATATAGGTGCTATAATTTTACAGATGAGGAAACTGAGGGTTAGTGGTAGAAGCAAAAGTCAACACTTAACCACTCTACCAGACTGCCTCCCCTCCTAACGCTAGTTACCTAGCATCCAGTCTTCCTGCCTTGGGCCTCTACCACTTCAGTCCATTTTAAAAAGATACACAAGAAACTAAAACACTTTCCATGAATATCAGGGGCCTCTGGCTTAGGCAGTTGCCTGCACTTTCCAGGACAACCCCAAAGCTGTGAACTCACCAGACATCTTCAGATGAAGCAGGCTTTTTCTTCAATTAGAGTCAAGGCAACTTCCCAGCTTGAAGCTGCAAAGGAACTTTCAAGGCACAACTCCCCAGCTGATAAACTTCTAGTGGCTCCCTGTTGTCCACAGACAAAAGGAGAATGCCCACTCAGTGTGCAAGTCACCATCATCAGACAGAACCTGCTTGGATCCGCCCTATCCTTTGCCCTTCTCCTAAGCAGTTATTCAGCCCCAGCAGGACTGTTCCAATCACTGTTCACTAAGCCTTTCCTATAAGTTTCCTTTCCTATCAAAATTCTAAGCTTCAAGGTCTATTTCAGAACCATCTTTGGCTCCTCTAGATCCAAAGGATTCTTTTGTGCTAAACTCCGATAGCTCAGGTGGCTTGTACCACTTTTTGGTCACATTTATTATTTGGTATTTTCCTTTTCCATTTGGTTATATTCTCAAGTATATATTTCTCAAACTAGTTTACAAACTCTTTGGTGGCAGAAAAAAATCAAACATTTTTATTTCACTGAACAAGCAGAATACTTTGTATAAAGTAGACCCTCAACAAATTTTTATTGATTTTAAAGGAAAATGAAATTTATTCCCCCCCCAAAATTGGGAGGCTACATTACTTTATGATTACTTTATTATCATGTAATCTTCAAGAAAATGGCTTGTCAAACATGGCTGAAAGCAAGGGGCATATCTTAAAGTTTTAATTAATGTGAACTCAGAAATAAAAGAGCTAAAAGAAGGGTGTGTTAGATTGTCTCAGAGATGGTGCCTGGTACAACAAGTGCTATTGTCAATTGGTTTGACATCTAGATCTGCAGGTACCAGCAGTTGCTCCTGAGGACTGCCTGGTGGCTCATGATAAATAACTGAGGAGGATCAGAGGAACCCATTGTGCCCCACTCTCAGATATTCCAGCAGGAAACAAATACGAGGCTGAATGTAGTGTTCATACATGTAATCCCAGCACCTTGAGAGGCCAAGGGAGGATTTCTTGAGATCAGGAGTTTGAAACCAGCCTAGGTAACATAGCAAGACCTCATCTCCACAAACAATCAAAATATTAACCAGTCATGATGGTGTGCTCCTGTAAGTCCCAGCTACTCAGGAGGCTGAGACAGAGGATTGCCTGAGCCCTGGAGATTGAGGTTGCGGTGATCCATGATCATGCCACTGCACTCCAGCCTGGGAAACAAAGTGAGACTCTGATTCATAAAAATAAAAAATAAAACCAGTTGGGCAAAGCCACCAAAAATACTTTCCTCACACAGCTAATCCAATCCCTTCAAAATAAGATGGAGCCATTGCCTTAAGATGTTTTGGACAAAGTCTCTACACCTATAGTGTTTTCATTCCTAATATGGTCAATTCCAAATTGTATGTCTTATTATGATGGAAAACAAGGAAAATAATGGAGTTAGATGTGGTGGTGTGCCCCTGTAGTCCCAGCTACTCTGGGGACTGAGGTGGGATGATTTCCTGAGCCCAGGAGTTCTAGGTCAGCTTTGACAAAAGAGCAAGACCTCATCTCTAAAAAGAAAAGAAAAGAAAAAAATATATATATATAAACGAAAAGAGAGGATACAGGAAAAAGGAGAAATTTAAAGTATGCAAGAAATTTTTAAAAGGTAAGAAAATGTAAAGAAATGTGAATTCAGAAATAAAATCTCCTCAGTGAAAGGTCCAACAAGGCAAAGAATATTAATGTTTCCTTATTCAAATCTAATATAATCATTGAGTAATTATTTTCTATAAGCTATTTCTGTAATTCATTTGCAAATATAGATTAGAGACACGGGATTATTATGAACCTATTAGGAAAAATGAAAATGGAACCCATGAGAAGATACATTTTTAAATAGTCATCCAGTAATGCTAAAGGATGTCAAATTTTGACATTCTGCCTAACAACAGCATCCACAATTGTGGATACAACCTCATAACATTTAAAATAATTTGATATGAATTGCCATATAAAAAGCCAGTAGGTACCAAACTCACTTAAAATTTCAGAATAAGAAATTACCTATTTAACTTGACATTTCATAGGTTATAATACCTCTCTGTGCCTCCATTATCTCAACTGTAAAATGGAAATTACACTAGTACCTAACTCTTTTGGGGTTTAAAGAAAGACCCAGCATAGCATGAAAGCGCTATTAAGACTTATCGTTATATCATATCTATTGTGAGTATTCCTACCATTTTTGTTTTCCCAGTCACAAAACAGAGGGGTATGAATTCACAAAAACATATGCTTTTAAGATTAATTTAAGCATGGCTTTTTTTAACACCTCCAATTATTAAGATATTCTAAAAGATCGTTCTTGGGGAGGGAGGGAGGTGGGATTAACAATAGCAAATGTTTGTCTGGGGATGGGGAAACACTTTTTATCAACAGGGTGCCTGAATGAAACATATCTGTATACCTAACCCTTAACTGTACCCCACAAAACCATAATAAAAAATATTGATTATTGGGGAAAAAAAGATCATTCTTTAATGACTCGTTGGAAAAATTTTTTTCACCAAGATGTAAAATTAAGCCGCTGCAGCCCCTTTCTGGTACACAATCTGCCCTTTTCTTCCATCCTGCCCTATTCATTTGAATGCCTTAAAAATACTTCTTAAAAATGGAAGCAAGTCAACTTCAAAAATTATTTTTAAAAGTAGTCAGAGAATTCAGTAAGATGTCTAAATACAAAACATGTAAAAATCAGCAACATTCCTATATGCCAATGCCCACTTCAAAGATGTAATTTAAGACATCATGTGTATAGAACATCCAGCAATTAGTGGGAGAAATATTTTCTATTCAATAAGTGATACTGGAAAAAATGGTATAAAATCTAAGAAAAAATTTAAATCAGTATCACTCTTCTTAGGTATAAATCAATTTCAAATGAATTTGAGAGTTGAGTGCAAAAACCAAGCATGATAAAAGTACTAGGAGAAAGGACATGAGAATGTTTTTGTAATCTGCAGGTTTCGGAAACTTTTCCATGCAAAATACTAAAGGTAGAAACCATGTAATAATAGCAGCCAATATTCACAAGGTTACTACTTACCAAGCACACATTATCATATTTATTGTCGTGTCACTTTGTTAGTTTTCAATTTACATACAAGAAAGAAAACTTGGAGAGGTTAAGTACCTTTCAAGACAGGGAACTCATAAGTACCTTTCACATTGGTGTATACAGTTCATCCTCATTATTCACAAATTCCTTATTTGTGAATTTATCTGTAACTCCAAAATTAATGTTCACAGTTATTTGCAGATGCGCAAAGTGGCAGAAGATCTGGGTCATCCAATACATACACCTCCAGTTGAGATCAAACAAGGCTGCCTTCTTCTTTCAGCTCTCACACTGTACCGTTCTTTTCAATATTTATTTAGTGCCACATATTTTTGCACTTTTGTGCTTTTCCTTGGCGATTTCAATGTTTAAAATGGCTCCCAAGCATAGTGCTGAAGTGCTGTCTAGTGTTCCTAAGTACAAGGTGGTGATTTGCTTACACAGACAACACATTCAAGCATGAGTTATGGTGCTGCTGGCTATAAGCTCAACATCAATAAATCAACAATATGCATTTAATAATGTATCTGTAAACAGAAACACATGTAAGACAAGGTTATGTATTGATCAGTTGGTGAAAATATGACTAGAGGCTCAAAAGAAATCTAACTCTATATTTCCTCTAGGAGAAGTGGTTCCATATTCACTAATTCAGCATTCACCAAGTCTTTACAGAACATAACTACCACAAATAATGTGAATGAACTATTTTTTAAAAAGTAGAACAGCTAGGATTAAAATCCAGACATGTCCGATTCCAAAAAGCACACTACTAGACACTTTGATATGCTTATTCTATATAAAGAAAATAAATGATAGGCTTGATTATATAAAAATAAAAAAACACAGGACCAACTTGGGGAAAATGCCTGTAACATATATTGCAAAGGGTTACTAACATTAATAAAGAGTTTCCAAATCATATGGAAAAGAAAAACCTTAAAATTAAAAAATGAGTAAAGGATTAACAGATAACTCATACACACAAAAAATTAGTAATGAGACAAAAGAAAAGTATTCAACATATCTAATAATCAAAGTAAAAATCAAACAACTATAAAATACCTATAGCTGTATCAAAGACTAAAAGAATTATATCACCCAGCACTTAGTCTGTGTATACAGACAGGCTGCTGGTCAAAATGTAAATGATATAATCTTTTTAGAGGACAAATTAACTGTAGATATCAATAGCCTTAGTGCAATTAATAAATTTTGAACTGGAAATGATACTGTAAAAGTATTCAGACATCAATGAATGAATAATGAACATAATTTTTTTAAAAATCTCTTGTACATATTATCCAAAACTTGGGTACTAAAGAAAATTAAGTACATTTGTGTACATCCATACAATGTGATACTAAACAAAGATGTCGCTCTGCACTTCTTGGCATGGATACTGAGAACATAAAAGTTGTCTGTGGCAGTAATCCATTCATGTTTGCATGTAGATATGTAGATAAAAACACAGATGGCTTACAAGTAAGAGATTAGATTTAAAGATTAATTTCCTCCCTCACACTGGAAGGGTTCAATTTTGAGAGCCATATCAAAGAGGATTTCGGCCAGGTGCAGAGGCTCACGCCTGTAATCCCAGCACTTTGGGAAGTCAAGGTGAGGGGATTGCCTGAGTCCACAGGTTCAAGACCAACCTGGGCAACTTGGCAAGCCCTCCTCTCTACAATAAATTTAAAAATTAGCCGGGTATGGTGGCATGCGCTTGTAGTTCCAGCTACTCAGAAGGCTGAGGTGGAAGGATCACCTGAACCCAGCAGGCTGAGGCTGCGGTGGCAGTGAGTGTGCCACTGAACTCCAGCCTGAACAACAGAGTGAGACTCTGACTCAACAAAAGAAAGAAAGAAAAATTTAATTGGATCTCATAACCAAATGTTCTAAATTGTTTCAAGAAATTCTAGAGTATTGCTTAGAATTACAACATGAAGAGGCGTGGATGGCAAGGTCCCACTGCAGCCAGTAGCAATAATCCATTCCATATGGAACCCTGGGACAGCTTTTTCAAGATCATTTCCTATCGTGGCTAAGACAAAGCAGGTAATGGCAGAGGTTACTGTAATAAGAGAGTGAGCCTGTGTGGTTCTAAGGGAGTCCCTTGCTCCATAAGAAAACATAAACAAAATGTGATCAGCCCACAACCATACACAAGAGTTCTTTGTTTCCATGAACAAGATCACATGATGTTATTTTACTTTCTTTTCTTTTCTACTAAATATAAATTCTGGTGTTTTTTTTTTAAAGATATGGGGAACAATTCAGGATTAGGTACATAAGTGGTCATACAGGTGAAGTTTGGGCTTCACACTGGTCCTTACTTTGCCTGATTTGGGATCAGCTGCCCTTATTAGTGTTATATACACAAGAGTTCTTATAATCCACAATTTAAAATATAATAAAGAATAACAGGTGCAGTAGTTCATGCCTATAATCCCAGCACTTTGGGAGGCCAAGGTGGGAAAATTGCCTGAGCCCAGGAGTTCAAGACCAGCCAAGGCAACATATCAAGACTTTATCTCTACAAAAAATTTAAAAAATAGCCAGGTGTGGTGGTACCCGTCTGTAGTTCCAGCTACTCAGAAGGCTGAGGATGGAGGATCGCTTTAGGCCAGGAGGTCAAGACCATAGTGAGTCATAATTGTGTCACTGCACTCCAGCCTGTGTGACAGAGTGAGACCCTGACTCTAAATAAATAAAAAATATATATATAATACAGAAAATATTTATATAAATACCTAGTCTCTGATTAAGAAAAGACTCTCTAAGTGCAAAAGTAATACAAAAAAACAAGAGAAACAAATATGTGTCTGATTTTATTGGTTTTATTGACATAATATACATATAAAAATTTATGACAAAAATAAAAATAAAGCCATGACTTGGGGAAAGAATCTTGCCAAAATTTAAAAGAAGTACAAAGATATTCATCATAATATTTTTAGCATTGAAAACATTTTTAAATGATGCTACAGTCATATAATAGACTGTAATGTAGCCATTCAAATTATGTTCTTGAAAAAGTCAATATCATGAGCATATGTTTTCATAAAAAAAGATGATAAATCCTATGATTGTAAATATACATCAACTAAGTTACAGTAAAAAATAACAAGAAGTATGCCACAATAATAATAACACATCATTTTCTGTGCCAGCCATTGTGTTGCTCTATATATCTTCAATATTTCACGGAAGGTTCAAAACAACCCCACATGACAAGTACTATCACCACTCCTGTTTTTCAGAAGAGCAAACTGAGACATCATGAGGTGAGATCCCACAGTCACATAGCTGAAAAGTGCAAAGTCTGGAAATGAACTCAGTCTATTTCCCAAGCTTGCGTGCTATCCACCACCCCAATCTCAAGAGTTAAGTCACCTCTCACTTCAGAGGCTCATAAATTAAAATATCCAAATGTGTTATAAAAAGAGTGGGAATTTGTTTTTATCTTATCTGCAAGATTGAGCTATTCTCACTAAGGACGCCTGACATTCATGTTAATTTCCACAAGTTTGGAGTCTCTGATCCTCTCAATTTTCAGAATTATCAATGCATGAAATTTAATGACCATCCAGAATTTTCAGCTACTGTTTTCTTTGTATCTTCATCACAGCTCAAGTAAATTTCTCTTAAAAGATAACATCTTTCAGGAAATTTTTTGTTTCCATTCTTGTGTGTTTTCTACAAGGTTATTGCACATCTATTGAGTACTGAGCCAAGTTATTTTGGTCTCTGTTTTTCCCATTATTTATTGTCATTCAAATGAAAATTTAAATGCAAACTAGCTACCCATTCATCAAGATGGTTTCAAATTTATTTATGGTACAGCATAGAGAGGTCCCTGGGAATAAGGACTTAAAATCTATTATAGTTTCTATTAATAACTGTAGTCACTAATTGCTCTGAGAACTTTTCTGGATATGCTAACATATAGTTAAAGTAAAGCTAATCCAACAAACTACTATAAATAGCCTTGTATAGTCTCACAAAAGACATGAGAATTTTGTAAGCTTGGAGGGAGGAAAAGTAGAAACATGGTTTTCAGATTTATTTCAAATATTGTTATCATGGATTCAAAGTCAAGATGTATTTTTATAAATAATCCTCTTGATTATTCTAATTATTTTGGAATTACCACTTTCAAACAACAATTTTACTATAACTGATATGAGACAGGGATCCCAAGTGCTATTTTTGCTCATTGATTCAGGAAATAAAAATGTTTAAGTGCCTTCTGCATGCCAGGCACTGTTCTAGGTACTAGTAATAGAACAGCAAACAAAACAGACAAAAATATCTGCCTTGGTGACATTTTAAGACATTTATACTGATGGTACACAGAAAGGGAACAAGGTAAATAGCAAAATACAGACATGATAACAACAGCAGTGAAGAAAATAAAGCACTTAAAGGGAATGTGGGTAGTGGGGAGTAAGGGAATGCAATTTTAAATAGTGTGGTCAGGGAAGGCCTCATTGAGAAGGTGGCATTTGAGTGTGGACCTGAATAGGAAGAGAGCAAGCATGAGGCTATCTAGGAAAAGACATGCTATTTGGGGACTGCAAATAGCATGCAAGACTGCAAGTGCAAAGACCTGGGGTAGGACAAAGCCTCCACTGTGTCTGAAGAACAAAAAAGAGTTCCTTAAGCTGAAAACGTTATCATTTTCTCAAAGAGAGATGGGGAACAACTAAAGATATAGATAAAGTGACCATACAATTTATTGTTCAAATTCTGGCTTTTTTTTTGGTGGTAAAGATGTTAAACTAGATGAGACACACTGGGAACACAGAGGAAGACCAGGACTGTTCTAAGAAAATTGGTGGAATGTGTGACTGTCTCTGGTAAGGAACAGAGGAGTGACATAATCTTGGTTTTAGCCAGATCATGCAGGCTACTCTTTTAAGACCACAATAAAGGTTGGCAAGTGCTAAAGCAAGAAAAGTAATGAGAAACCTGCTGCTATAGCCAGGTGAGAGGTGGCTGTGGCAATAGCAGATTCTGGGTGTTTTTCAATGCAAAGCGAGCAGGACCTAGGGATGGAGCTGATATTAGAGATAAAAGACCTTGAGATTGAACAACCTTAGGGACTGAATTGGCATTAAGAGCATTAGGGAGACTCTAGAAGTAGCTGTGTTAGGGGTGTCAGGGAGAGGGGAGACAGGAAGGTCCAATAGACATCCAAGCAGATTGAGTAGGCAGTAAGATGCAGTAGGCATAAGATAGGAGTCATTGAGGAGTAACTAGCATGAAGCTGGCACCTCGAGCATTAGAATGGATGCCATCCCTAGGGAGAGAAGGCAGATGAAAAAGAGAAAAAAAGAAAGGACAGAGTCCTGGGTGCCCCAACACTACAGAGTCAGGAAGAAAAGGAAGAATCAGCAAGGAAGCCAGAGAAACAGCAACCAGGCAGGTAGGGAAAAATTAGGGAAAGTGTGAAATCCCAGAGCCAGATAATGAAAGTGTGGCAAGGAAATGGGAGTGATCAATTGCATCAAGTGCTGCTTTGATCCTGGTAAGTTGAGGACAGAAAAGAATATTTTGACATCTTCCTAGTGAGTATAGGATGGTTTTTTTTCTATAGCAATACATGAAGACAGAGGCATGTACTCACTCATTTACCCTTGATAATTTCTTGCAGGCTGTTGAGTATAAGATCCCTGGCAGTTTGAAATAAAGAAGAACAGACATAATCCCAGAGAATCCGGGCTTCCTACGAAAGCATAGACAATCTGTAATGTAACTTTCAGATGAGAATGAGATATTTTCACAAAACTATAAAAGCATGATTCATAATGTTTAGGCAGGCTCTACATGTAGGATGGCAATTCTGCTCTACCCCAGCTGTGGCAACAAGACTGGTGGTCTCAGGAACTTGAATCTAGAATTCAATGACACAAGAAAGAAAAGACACGGGAGACGATTAATCCCAACTGTGGGGCCAGAAAAGCATGTCCACTGGTTCCTATTACCAAGCTTCCCTCAGCAGTTGAACACTCCTTTTTTCTTAGGACACTGTCACCATTTTTAAGTCTCATGCTTGTATTTTCTTCCCATTTTGCAAGTTAACCCATCTCCTATTAATAAATTTCTTTAGCTCAAGTTAGCTAGAGCTGGTTTCTGTTTCTGGCAATCATAATAGCTTGACATACCTGTCACTCTCCAAACTGGTAGCTAATAACACTCATAATTTTTTTCCAGTTGGATCAATTTTCCAAGTAAAAATAACAGTTTAAAGGCCATCACAGCACTGGCAAAATAAAAGTTTAATACTCCAATAATTATCCTTAAATTCTAATTGTAAATGTTCCTTTCAATGAGAAATATTTCTAAAAAGAAACATTCTTTTTACTCAATGGAATATTTGTCTTAAATCAAACTAATAGACATCTCTTTTTACTTAAGATTTTTATATTTTTGATAACAAATGTATAGTGCATTGTTATCAACTATAGTCACTATGTTCTACAAATAGATCTCTTGAATTTATTCCTTCTATCTAACTGATATTTTGTATCTTTTGACTGACATCTCCTTTCACCCCCATCTTCTGGCAACCATCATTCTACTCTCTAATTCTATGAACTCAAGTTTTTTAGAATCAACATATAAGTGAGATAATGCAGTATTAGTCTTTCTGTGCCTGGTTTATTTCACTTAACATAATGTCTTCCAGGTCCATCCATGTTGTCACAAATGACAAGATCTCTTTCTTTTTTTTAAGGCCAAATAGTATTCCATTAATGGCTGTTTCTACAGGATGACAGTGAGGCACACATCTCATTTCAGATTTCCTATTCTTATGTGTTTGCAGGACTTCCACATTGTTCATTATGTTGAAAAACTTCTGGAAAGAAACGATATAGCTGGGACAGGACAAACACATTTAGATGAGCAAAAGTCATTGAGCAATACAGGTCAAATCAATGAGTGACATTTTAACAATTGTGAGAAGCTTGATCCCTAGAGTATTTGCATTTTATTTCAATGAATACAAATAGCTATCCCTCAGGTGTTCATTAGTGATACCAATTTTGAAACTGCATTTATTATAGTTTTCTATATGTCTAAAATATTTCACAATTTATCTAGAATTGAATTGTCTGCTCGGTTTCTGTTAACAGTCTGGTATGAGTCATTTATATTTGAGAGAAATATTTTAAAAGCTTTCATATCTGCATCTGGTGAGATCACTAGGTAAGCAGTCTCATGGCTTCCTATACCATCTACCCTCGAGGTTCACAGATTTGCCCATTAGAGCCGCAACTTAGCCCAGCTCCTCGGAGAATGCTAAAGGGAGAAATGATCTGGTTTATCAGGACTAAGAAAACATTCATATGGAGAACTTCTCTACATGTTTTAGTGACGTTTTATAAAGGGTACCATTCCAATGAGGCAATGATTTTTCTCCCAGTGAAAGCATGAGCCTACCTTCAGGCCCTCTAAGAATCTGCAGGTTCTGAATAGGAAGCTCTCAACCTGAATCTGTCCACCAACCTCTGATTTAAGGTCTACTAGGGGTTAGTGGATCTCAATTCAGATCTGATGTCAAACTTTGGAATAAACTTTAATGGTGACAAGTCAGGAAACATTTGTGTACTAATAGAGTATGAAGCAAGAACAGACCCTGCTTCTTGTCACAAGACACTGACAGCCTTGCCACCTCTCATGCTTCACTCCTCGCCTGGTTACCATGAAGTCTAGAACTGAGCTCTGTCCTCCATGGCACCTCCAAAGGTAAATTATTTTGAGGCAAGGGCCCAAAAGGATGCTTAACAATTGGTTTTTCTCATTCAAGTGAGCTCAACAGAAAGTGATTTTTAAAGATCTGATCCATGTATGAAAAATAACTCCACAAAGGCAAACACAAAACAAATGTTATCCCATTGGTTTTGACATCACTGTAAGAGAAGAACTTTGAGTAGTGAGTAGGTCAGACTGCAGAGGGCTCTGAGTTGTCACCAAGGACTTGCACTGTGTGCCACATCATTCAATTTCACAGGCTGTACTTGCAGACTGATAACACTTAACGTAACTTCCTAAAGAAAGGGATACATTACTAATAGATAAACTTCAACAAATATGTTTTAAAATGTCCTTCTCCACCTAAATTTTTAATTCTCCTCTTGTATTCAGGTCCTACTTAATTTCTATTAGTGAGTCAGAGAGCAAATATCCTACTGACTTTAAAATGTTAACAAAAATTATGCTATCAAAATGTCAAAAATAAATTTTTGAATATTTTCTAGCATTTTTGTCATCGTACTTTGAAGGCATGTTAACTTTTTCAGGTCAATAGTATATTAGATGATATCTTTGTTTTGTGTTTTACCTAGAAGACAAGGTCTAGTCAAATAATTATAGACTTAGGACTATGAAATTCCAGGCTTGTTTGCCATGAACATAAGCTTTCTGGTTTGATTTTGCAATCTTTAGTTTAAATAACAAATAATAAAATAATTAGCTTTTACTTTTGCTTGATTTCTCCTTCTTGAAATCACTTTTATAACTTTTTTATTATTTTCCCTTTTTTTTAAATAACCATTCCTAAAAAAGTAAATGTATCTGGTTAAAAGTATGAATTCTGGAGCAAGATGAACTAAGAACTCTCACACAACAGCTTTGCAATTTTGGGTAAAATGCTTACCTCTCTATGACTTAATTTCAGCATCCATATAATGGTTACCTTCTCTATGACTTAATTTCTGCATCCATAAAAGGGGCATAATAGTACCTTCCTCATAAAGTTTTTGTGAAAATTACAAGAATTAATATATGTAAAGCATTTAGATCAGTACCTGGCACATATTAAGTGTGACTTTAGGGTTTATTATTGTTATAACATAACTTATTCAGAAGAACTTAGGTTACCTTTTTACAGATATCAGTGCTTGAAATGGGAAAGTGACCCCACTTTTTAAAGAGTTTAGAACCAACTAATTTATTATGTTTCTCCATCACGAACACTGGACATATAACATTCTTTGCAGGATGAGAATGCAGGAAATGTTTATGCAAGAAAAGGAAGTGTGAAAAGAATTGGAACAATGATCACAGAATATCTCAACATTCACAACAAAGGTGGCCTAAACTAAAAGATTACATGTCCTGAAGGTAAGACTGCAATATCTGTTTCCTCTGTCAATATATAACAAGCAAAAGAAATGACAAACTTGGATTTGGTCCTAGAGCCTAAGCCTGATATAACAAACAAGGTTAAGGTTGGGGCAGAGCTCACATTCACAACCATGTCACACATCTAGTATTTTAAATGTCAACAGGATTTACATATGGTGACTCTGCATTTTAGAGAGATAGGAGTGTCAGGAAGTAAAGTTCAGTGAAGGAAACTAATAAGCATAAATTGTTAGTATATTAAAAACTCCAGAAATTGGAGGTCAGGTACAGGTTACCTCATCAAAGCATAACTAGAAAAGTTAGCATAAAATGCACTATCTTTGTCATCTACAAAAGCAGCACACCTTAAGGGATATTTTGAAAACATATTGACAAAAGGTCTTAGGAAGCATCTTAGTTCTCTCAAGGTTGCCAAAGGTAATTGTACGGGAGGACCAGAGCAATTCAGAGCTTAACACAAGAACTGTGACTGGCATAAAAGTGAATGTTAACTGGGTTATTTGTGTGTGTAGATGAAATATGAATTAATTAGGACTACATTCATCTACAAGTAACAGACACATGACTTTATAGGAGTAATTTTTCTTGAAATACAAGAAACCCAACCATTATTCCAGGGTTAAGCTGCCTAAGGCTATAAATAAGGACCCAAGCTCCCTCTAAACTTCTGATCCACCATGCTTAGCATGTGGCCATTATCTGTGAGGACACAAGATGGATGTATCACCTCCTAGCTAGAATAAATAGGTAAGACTAGAATAAAAAGCAGGTGCCTACTGAGTCTTTTAAAAACATCCCTTTATCAATTTCACCAAGAACCTTCCCAAAGACCCCCACCAATAGAGTTCCACTCATATCACTGAATTACAAGGAGTGGAAAAGAAGCCACAGAGGTGAGTATTTTTAACTGGACAAATAGTTGATCTGAACAAAATCAGTTAGTAGTAAGAAAGTTCTAGTGATTAGGGCAGACAATAATCAATGTCTGCTACATAGCAAGGTATTGTGGAGTCTGGAAACAGGGTAATCTTGGTCCAATACTGTCTAGGGAAGAAGAGGTCAACCAGACCAACTGACATGAGTTGGATGTAGAAACTCATAAATTCTGGAATCTGCCCTTAGTATCATCTAACTCCAAGCTTCCAAACAATGTACTAGTAGTTATTTGACCACCCATAACTTTGCTACAGCAGACAGACAGAATGCACTGGTCAGACAATGCCTTTATCCTGATAATTTTTTTTTTTTTAATGTTAGTGAACTAGACTTTCAGTTCACCACCTAAGCATTCGTGAACTTTATTTTCTCCAGTCAGTCCCTGAGGGCCTGGTAAACTCTGAGTCTACTACCAAAATCAATTTCTCTCAGTTCTAATTTGGCTGAAATCATTTGCATTTTAAAATTATTTTACATAAGGTTGTAGACACACATACTATAGAATTAACAAAATACATTAAACTGATGTCTATATTTACTTATCTTGGCATCACTCTTAAATTACCATCTAAACTCACAAAATTTTGGTTGTTATTATGACCCTCAATTAAGGAAAAATACTCAATTTAGGAACAGGAAGGACGGACTTAAGAATTGGCTAAGTTAACAAAAGTTTGGTTAGGCTGAAGGTATACTGATTAAGTCTATTATAATTGTAGGCAAGGCATATATTTTGGAGAGCTGGGAAGCACTTTCTGATCTATATATTTGGTACTGCATTGATTGTTTTCTATTCTTGTGACCCTTCACAATAGATTTAATCAGGAATTTCCCTTGAAATATTCCCAATAGATTTAATCAGGAATTTCCCTTGAAATGTGACACATAGTAACAAGACACATAATGAACAGGCATGGGTGAATATCTCTTACCTGTATATATCATCCTTATCTCAAGTTGGATAATTGTATCAGATGATAATAACTACTATCTAGTAAGCATCTACTATGTATCGGATGCTTAATATACATTATCTTGTTTAGTAACTGCAATTCTGAGCCGAGTTCAGTGGCTCAGCCTGTAATCCTGAGCTTTGGGAAGCTGAGGTGAGTGGATTGCCTGAGCCCGCGGGTTCAAGACCCACCTAGGCAACTTGGCGAGACCTCATCTCTACAATAAATCAAAAAATCAGCCGGGTGTGGTAGTGCATGCCTGTAATTCTGGCTACTCAGAAGGCTGAGGCGGAAGGATCACCAGAGCCCAGCAGCTCGAGGCTGCAGTGGCCTACAGAGTGAGACACCAACTCAAAAAAATAAATAAATAAATAAAAAATAATTGCAATTCTGAAATATGGGTATTATTACTTCTACATTAGAAATGTGGAAATTAGAGGTCAGAGGAAATAGGTAACTTGCTGAAGAAGCACAACTCGTAAGTGGC
The DNA here is from genome assembly GCF_000164805.1 of Carlito syrichta. Lineage (NCBI taxonomy): Eukaryota > Metazoa > Chordata > Mammalia > Primates > Tarsiidae > Carlito > Carlito syrichta. The sequence continues at coordinate 94,933 of NW_007252373.1, read as the reverse complement.
AGAGCAAGATATCTACACAGGTCTATCTGTTGCAAGAGCTTATACTGTTTTCATTAACTCATTGTGCCTCTCTGGACTTCTCTTTTCAGCGTATTATGTCTGCACTCCCAGTCATGAAATCTTTAAATTTTTGAACTATAATAGACATTAGAGCTCACATGATACAAAACAATAAACAGATTCTGTTCAAGAAAAACTATGGGGCTTATACCAAAGTAACACACTTCTCTTCTTGATTCTCAACCTAGTATTCTTAGCCTTACCACAGGTCCCCCTTTTTGGTCTGTTAAGTGTCAGCTATCTAAAAAGGTGGAATTGCTATCTTGGTAGATACACAACTGCAATTATGAGCTTTGCTAATATGACCAACAAGTCAATGGAATAACTTGAGGTGATCGAGGTGATGATGAAAACAGGCCTTCATTAATACACTAGAAACATCCCAAAGCACTCAAACATTCAAGATATCTCTAAACGGAGTCACCTTTTGGATTCATACTAATTCAGTGTGCAGTTTTCTAATTTCTACAACATTTCTACATGGTATTTCTGTGCACAAACTTCAAATTCTGCAATTTAACCACATAACTGACATCAAGGAAAGCAGCTAACTCAGAACTAAACAACTACAGGCTTTAAGGTTCTGCTGAGAGATTTTACAGTGTAGGAGGGAGAACAACTTTTCTATTAGAAATAATTAACCCATAATTTTTTAAAAGGGCAAATGCATAAGATGTTGTGGAAAGATAAAACTTATTTTTAACGTAGTAATATACAAGTCAATTACTTCTATTATTGCAAATAGCCAATGAATATAATAACTGATGTAAATGCACTGATTTTTTCATATTTTAGACAGTTAGAAAATAAAAATGGAGTAGAAATGGTGACTGAGGAAACCTGAACAGGAGAAGGAAAATGGGAAAGAATAAAAAGAGAAAAGGAACAAAGCTGTGAAGCAGGAAAGAGAAAGGAAGGAGAGAGAGAAAACAAGAACCGTGACACGGAATGGGAGGGAGCAATGAGGGAAGACAATGAGAAGATGTAGGAGGAAAGGCAGGACAAGGGGGAAAAGGGGGTGTAAATACAAATGGAAGGAGAGGGAAAAGGCAGAGAAAATTTTGAGGGGAGTGTACCACTCACTGGTAAACCGGTATCACTGCTTCTCAGGTCACCTGGTTTGTGGGCACCAATATACATCAATGATAAATACTATCTGGAAAACATTCGTTACCTTTCCTGTCATTTAAAAAAGTCCTTTAATCAATTTTTTTTTTTTTCTCTGAAACTGGGTCTATATGGCCCAGGTGGTCTCAAACTCCTGGGCTCAAGTGATCCTTCTGCCTCAGTCTCCCAGTTAGCTGAGATTACAGGCATACACCACTGCACCCAGCTATAATAAAATGTTATTTTGTTTTCAACATGAAGTTTTATTTTTCTAAGAAAAGCTCGTTCAACATTAAAGGATAACCTGGGTTTTAAAGGTTTCTCTGGAAACTCAGAATTCCTAAAACTATCTCTTTGTGGTATTCTATGCCATATAATTACCTTAGATTTGTTGTTTTGTTTTGTTTTTGCATGATAGGGCTGCCTTATACCACAAATCAACATTTGTACATTTGTACTGATCCCCCACACACATACACGCCCTCAAATCCATTTGCTACAGTTGAGTTCTACAGGGAATACAGAAGCAGACATTTTAAAAATTGGTCAAAAACATTGGCATGGCATTCAACCCTTCAGAAGCTCTGCCTCCAGTGAGATGGGCATAGCAGGTGACTATGGTGAAAACCGACACCAAAGTGAGATAACTTCATGCAGACTATCCTGAGCGCCAAGAATTTTTTTAAAAGTACACCATTCATGTGTTTGAACAGTCATTATGGGATCTGCACATTTGAAAATTCAATCCTGACTTCCTGAAATTGTGCTTTTACAACTTTGCTTAAAGTTGTGAGATTAAAATGATACAAGTTTGGTCATTTTTTAAATGACTCTAAAATCTAGTGGAGGGGGAGGATTAATCACTGCATTTTTTTTTTTTTAAATTTTAAAGATGTGGGGTACAATTCAGGGTTAGGTATACAAATGTTCATTATGCAGGTACCTTTGTACCACATGTTTTTTGAAACTAAAATATTTAAATTAAAACATTTCCCCTTTTTATGTGTGTCATTTCATTACTCAGACATAGGCTAAACCACTACTACTTGAACTTGTCCATTCCATCCTACTGCACTCCACCTTTCTTCTCTTCCTAAGTGTAGAGTTATATCAATTTTTCCTATTTCTATGTGACATAAAGATCTTTATATTTTTGTGTGAGTATATATAAAACTCTTTTAAAATGCAAATGTTCAAAAAGAACTGGTCATTCAATTTATTTATACTTTTCAAATGTAAAGGTATTTGAAATAAAAGGGTCACTGCATCAGCAACTGTTTGCGAAGATCAAAGACACAGTTAATAAGTTTCAAACTAGCATTTGAAATAATCAGAAAAACAATTATGGCTTAATATGCAACCTCTCCTAAATAATTGATGGCATAAGACTTCTAGCACATTCTATAAAGTTGACCAATTTCCAAGAGGAGAAAAAAAGAAATCAAAGATTGATTTTAGATATTTTCTTTTGGAATAAAATCTTATTAAAATATCTATAATTCTCTTTTTAAAAGATAAAAAGTAAAATTTATTGAAATAAAACAGTTCTGTAAAAATATGCTCATATGATTATGATGCAACTTTCACATTTTATTCTCTAACATTTTAATGACAATAAAAATAATGGTTTAAAATAAAAACTCAAAAGAATTGGATGAAAATATAATTAAATAATTCCTAGTAATGTATTGCTGTGAATGAAGTAATAATTTCTGCCTAAATGACATGTTTTGAATTATGATTCTAAAGACCTAATTTTTTTTAGTTTAAAACTCGATTTGAAACTCACAGGCAATATAAATTACATGAAGCAATATTTATATGATTTATGAAACAACAGGAACCACATCAGTAAAATATGTTTAAAATAAATTGTAGAGTATAAGATGAAATATGTGACAAGTAGAACAAAATGCTTTAAAATGCCCAATTTTCATAGTCATATTTAAGCAGGACACAGCTGCAGTTCACGTATAAATTGCATTTGACAAATGGTTCTGAGAGTTGAAAATACACTGATCCCAGAATCTGAGACATGTAAAGAATAAATAACCTCACACCTGAACAACACAGTTATGTTAGCAATAGCAAATTCCTTTAATTCAAATAATAAAATCATTCTTTTGAAAGGAATTAAATCTGAAACATATTTCTAAAATTTATGTCTGATACAGATATCATTTCTGCATGTGAAAGGTCATTACATTGCTCTTCTTTGAACAATGATTTTTAAATAACAACCAGTTGATTTCAGAATGTATCATTAATAGGAATACTGGCAATTGTTAGAACAAAGTACCCTCAATACTTTATCCTTGTTCTATCTTTAATGCAAATATTTAGTTTTAACAGTAGGAAAATGATTTTCCTGCCTACCCCACTACACGATTTTAAACACAACAGAGTGGGAATGTAGCATGAAAAAACCAATAGTGATTATGGATTTACAAAATGCAATGAAATCCCCCCCCCTTTTAAAGCATCATGCTATATCACCAATTCACTTCTACTCAAGACAGATATTTCTTCCCTCATTGGATATTTTAAAGCATATTTCTCACTGTTAACAGAATGCTTCCCCCACATTATGCCACTGTAATAACAGATATCCTAGTCCATTTAGAAATTCAGGTTGTCTCACCAAAGCTCAAGTATCCTGGACAGACTCATTTACCTATGCTAGGCTTTCCTGTACAATGTTTTTTCTAATGGCTGACCTCTCCTTTCTGAAAGCAACTGAGTAAAACCAATCTTGTGAGTGGTTGGGTCCTTACTGGCATGATTTCAGGGATATCTAAAAGTCTTTCTGTCTCAAAATGCATTATCTGGCTGCTCAGTGATGCCAACATTATTTTAAGCAAGAAGAGGAAAGACCGTTTCTACAGTTGTAAGCAAAAATATGAGAGAATTTAATACTGAAAAATCACATTCACTATAAATTGACTGAGGGAGCAGGAGGAGGAGATTCAAACAAAAATGATAGGTAGGTAACTGATGGTTGGGAATAAGGAAGAAGAATTATTGTGGAAGAGGAAGAGTACAGACCTCAAGTCAACAGTCACCTGTTTCACAATACTGCCCTTGTCCCTGGGAGAAGGTGCAGTGAATTGCCAAGCATGACTAGAAAAGAGAAATGACTACTCAACTGGACCTTGTGGGTTCCTATTTCCTATTTTCCCATCATTTGCAACTTTCACAAACAAAAAACAGGTTTGGAGCCTGGAAGCCACATTAGAGAGAAATTGTCCATATGTTAGGACGAGGAGGGAATTCTAGGGGGAGAAAAAGTTCTAATCTTGAGACCTTTCTAATTCAACATGATATATATGAGACCTCTTTTTCCTGAGCTTCTACACTGTGGTGTGCTTATGGAAAGATATCATAATTCATTGTGACTAACAATACCATCTCAAGAGAGTCATAGACAATGGAGTTTCAAAGATATAAGAAGATGAGAACAGAGATACTGAATGACAACATTTAACTGAGAGATGAGAACCCATTAGGTATTACCATGTACTATTTATAGAGTTGCCAGTACTGTAAATGGATATACTATTTAATGTTAAAAATCTGTGACAACCCTGTTAGACTTGCAAGCTTAAAATTCTCTGGGACTCTATTTTTGTCAAAGAATTTCAAAGGAAATCTTTAAATACAACACACTGAGAGACCCTAATTTTGAACTGCTTTTATTATACTTTTTAAAATAGCCTTTTTTTAAAAAAAGAAATCACATATATTCTAGACTGACGAATGCCTCCTGATTTCACATTCTGAGTTCTGTCACTAGCCCAAGTCTCAGAAAGCAGCTGACTGATCCACAGTCATATTCTGTTAGGCGCCACTGTATATACCACCTCTATCTCAATGTGTTTTTTAGGCAAAAAGAGAAAAAGTCAACCATCAGCTTACACCCAAACACTGTTCATCCAAATGCTGAGTTCAATGTAAATCACAGATAGGACTGGTTTTTCCTGACATACCCTGCTACATTTCAAAGATCTCAAAGAACAGAAATAAAATCTTAAGCTAACATTTTACATATTTCATTTAAGTAGAATTCTTGTCAAATGACCTTCTCATTTGGTCATGTATCAAAATAAGCCAACCATAAAAGCATATGAGGTTAAATTTTCTCATTGGCAGGTCAGTTCTTACAGATGATACACAATTATTTAAATTAATTTCAGAAAATCAAAAGGGAAAAGAGACATATATAAGCATCATTAAACTTTTTTTCTACCTGTAGAACATTTTACAGGGAAAACTCTTAATGAGAGGACTTATTAGCTACATCTAGTTCCAAAATCTTAATGTCTGATAAAACAGATAACATAAATTTAAAATCTGACATAATTCTCAAATCTTATAATACTTTGACCTTCCATAACCTACTTAATAAAATTGTCTATCTCTTCTGGAGGTTGGAAAAGAGGTGGAAATTGAGGCTTTCCTCACCAATGTCCAATTTGAAGTATAGCACGTTATTTTTACTGTATGTCATCCATTCCTCTTTGGACTTATTTGTGATTATGGCCAGTCTTAGGTTGACTTGCATTTACTAACTTTACAACAAAAGCAAAAGGTCTATGATATTATGATGTTTTTATTTGTGCTTTATGGGTGGCACCTTACAAAGGATGTAAAAAGCAAAAATGAAAAAAATAAGGCTTTGTATCATCACACGGTCTTCCGTCACAACCTGACAATCATACCCTTTAGACCAGCCTTGGTTCACTTACCTACCACTCTCACTTAAAGCTAATAACGGTACCTTTGCTAAGAGTCACACCGAGGGACTGGCTCAATCAGTCTCTGCATTGGATCTCTGGGTTGCCATCATATTGGTTGGACCTTCCACCTAAAGATTCTCATAACCTCAGAAAGCACCATATTTTTCTTGGGAAGAGAGTGCAGTAACCAATTTTATTTTAAAAGAGGCTAGTTACAGAATATTAATCTTCCAAAATGAATCCTGATATCCCACCAAATTAAATGCCTGCTTTGTAGAAAAGGCTGCCACCATTCCATAAGAAAGTTGTAAAAGTACTGTTTAAAACACATAGAAAACACTTATTTAGGCTAAATATTTTTAAACAGCTGGAAAGGTTTATAAAAACATAGAAATTTTTTTTATGTACTTGTCTGTCTTAAATGCCAGGCCCCACAGATTATCTCCTGCCATGCCAATAATTGTTAGTCGATTAGAGATAGAAACTGTAATATGAGCTTATTAGACAATAGAAACTATTTGGATGGATATAAACATTTTTGCGTTGAAATTCTAATTAAGTAGTGCCTGATACTGCTTAAAAGCACCATAGAAGAAAAATGTTCAGAAGTCCCAGCAAAAAGACAGAAAATAGACAATATTTCTTTTATTTTTCCACATACACAATTTACTAGCTTGAAAAATTAAAAATACATGCACTACATAAAATTGTATTTCTGGGAGCTAAATTTTACTTCAGCAATGTTTAATTTTGTGAAGGACTGCATAAGATTCCTTAAAAAACAAAGTACCTTTAAATTTATAAAAGGTTTCCAGTCTCTACCTGGAAATTAATGCTGTGCAGATAAAAGAGTCATTAATAAACATCACAAAGGTAATTTCTAACAACAAGTACCGTGTTAAAAGTAAGAGAGGACTCAGAAAAACCATCAATTACTGACATTTTCAATGACACTTTTAAAAGAATAGCAAGCTGGAAGCAGCCGCTGCGTTTCAGGAGGGCTGTGTGTCACTCAATGAAAGGAGAGGGACTCTTGGCTGGTGAGCAGCGGGAACTTTGCGGCGGGCGGCGGCGTGGGGCAGCCACCGACCTGGGCGCCTCAATCTGTCACCAGCCAGTCCGTAAAGCCCAGCGACAGCCCCAGTGTTCCCCGGGGACCCATCGGAGGAACCCGAAGCAGGACAAAGGTCTGGAAATCCAAGCACTAAGGTTAAAGAAACAAGACGCGCAGGTTCACTCAACGTGCCAGCTGCATGAACGGGGGGAGAGGAGGATAAAGCCACCGACCCCCAAGAATTCTCAGGCTTTTAGCACAAGCACTGGCTGGATACTAGGGGATTCGTCGGGGGAGCAGGGATGGGGGGCGGTGTGGAGAATAAATCCCAACTCGAGACTCCCTTCTCCACTAACTTTGTTCTCGCTCCCTGGACAGCAAGAGCGCAACGCTGGGGTAGGGTTGGCACCGTTCTTGTTTCAATGGCCCCTTGGAAGAAGGAAAGAGATAGGAAGCTGCGCTCGCGGGCGCCCCGGGGCAGCGGCGAGCGTGGAGATGTGGTGGTACCTACCATGGTATTCTTGTCCCGGCACGTAGTAGGTGGGGTTGCCCGCAATGTGCAGGGAAATGAGCACCTCGCCATGCTCCCCATCCCCTTCCAGCTCCCCATGGTGGGTGCACAGGAAAAAGAAGGGCGAGAAGCGTGGGTAATAGCCCACCGCCGCGCGCGCCCTCAGCGTCGCCCCCAGCAACAGCGCCAGGAGGAAAGTCCGCGGGGCCCAGCAACTGCGCTCCATGCCGCCGCCGCCGCCGCCGCCGCGCGCCGCGCGCGGAGCTCG
>NW_007252373.1:43750-86527 GCF_000164805.1 Carlito syrichta | reverse complement strand
CCAGAGCCTCATCTGGAGCCGGATTTAGAATGAGATTAAGCGAAAGTGGAATTGGCGGCCCGAGTGGTGCCTGGAAATGGTGATTTGTGCTGCTCGGTCGTGGGGGACTGTGAGACAGGAAGGGCCGGCGGCACTGAGACCCGACAGGCGCGCTTTGTGGGGCTGTTGTGTTGTTGGTCGCTCCGGGGCTCTTCGGGCGGAGATGAGTGTCGCGATCTTGAAGTTCAGTGTTTATTTCCGTTTCGTGTCGGTTAGGACCGTGTCCCTGAAATGGGAGCGGGGAAGAACGTTCAGGGGAGATGCTGGCAGCGGTGACTGAGGCGGTGGTAATGAGCCGCTGCACAGGAGACTGCGGGGAAGTGAATTAATCCGTAAGCACATTCTTAACCGAGGACTGCTGGCGGGGCCTTGCGGCATCCGGAGATGGGGGAGCGGGGTTGCCAGGTTTTAATGCCTCTCCCCACCCGCCCTTGGCTTGCCACCAAGTCCGATAAACCCGCACATACAGAAGTGAGCAGATTATAAAATCTGAACGGATGGTGTCTTTGCCTGTATTTGGGGGGTCGGGTAGTGTGAAGATCAGGGCTCAAGGGAAGACTCCTGTGGGCACTTCGTTGCAAAAGGAAGACGCTGTTTTTCTTCCTCGTACCCAGGCCACACTTAGACAAACTGCAAAGGGCCCGCTTCTAGCATGTGCATGATACATAGTATGTAAATATATGTGATATGCTAACAATTGTTACACTTTAGCTCGGTGCTGGGTGCAGGCTCTGGGCTGTAGGTACTTGGCCTCGTTTAATCCTACCACCACCTGGAGAGGCAAGATTTATCGCCATTTCACAAGGGATGGGACAGTCAGAACTTGCCCTAAGTCAGCGACAGAGGCTGGATGCAGGGCAGCCTGGCTGGCTCCCAAGGCTCTCACCCTGCACTGCACTGCCACAAGTCTGCAGCCCCAGTTAGAGGGCGGCTACCGCCACCCGGTCCAGGCAGGCAACGTTGAGCCAAACAGCTAGCAACACTGTTCCCAAATCCTCCCGTCCACTTACTTACCTATAGCCAATAGGTACATAAGTAAGAAGAAAGAATCCAAAACTATTGAGTGTTTTCCGCTAACACTTAACAATGTTTACTGTGTGCTGAGCACACTAAGTACTACACATATAGTAACTCCTTTAGTCCTATTAACAACACTATGGGGGAAGTGCTATTAATGTCTTCATTTTATACATATTGTGAAACAAGCACAGAGACGTTAAGTAACTTGTCCAAGGTCCACAGCTGATAAGTGAGAGCTGTGACTTGAACCCAGGCAGTCTGATTCTAGCGCTTAACCACTGCAAATCACCTCTTTAAAAATGTATGTTGGTGTTGTTAGAGGGATAGGAAGATAACTATTCTTTATCCAGTGTCAGAATACCTCATTTAATCCTTCGCTTCATTTAAACATTCGCTTGCAAAGTAGGTATAATTATCCTCACTTCTTAGAGGAGAAAGCTGAGATTCATAAAAGTTATTTGTCTAAGGGCGTTCAGTAAGAAGAGAATTTGAGATCAAATCTGGCCATGCTTGCTCCCAAGATCACTGCTTTAAATAAGCTATCTTTAGTAAAGCACTGACACTTGGTCCAGGGCATAATTGACACTTAATTCCAGGAGGTCCCCTTTCCACTGTGTAGTACACGCTATGAGAACTGCCATTTCTGTTAGCTCTTGCTGTGGCTTCCTTAACATTCAACTTGGGTAGCCAAGTTTATCTTCCAAATCTTCCCTTTTCTTGTGCTTCCTTGGCTATTTACAACATTATTTTCTCTTGCATTTCGATGACTTTCATCCTCTTAGCTACAAAGCAGACTCACTTGTCTGGCCAAAGCCTTGCAGTTGTTCCTTAATAGGCACAAAGGCTGCTTTAATAATGTCCTGAGTGATGTTGAGCTGATCAAGAGGGGAGTCCATGTTGGTACCCTCCAACATCTCCAACATGTGGTCCTCTGGACCAGCATGAGTGCCTGTACCCTTATAGTAATAGAGGTTCAAGTTCACACATTTCTGAGACTTTAATTGAGTCCAGGTCACCTAATCACTATTTTAAAAATTTTACAATCTTAGAAAGATATCAGGAAAATATACAAGATGTATATAAAATCACTTTGAGCGAAGAGTAGCATCCACTTAGTGAGCAGTTTACTTGAAATCACACAGTAAGACAGAAAATCAGGTTAGAAATCATAACTTTGAGGTTCCCAGTTTGTGTGCGAATCCTTAGACCTCATGTTCATTTAGTGAGCTATAATAAATATCTTCAAGGATATTTGTCTGTTTTGCAAGATCTACAAAACTTCCGAACTACTAGAATGAACTACCAGAAAAACAGAGAAGTGCTTTTCAAGAAAAATTGGTTTTTGCCAAAAACATCTGCCAAAAAAAAAGGTGAAAATGAATAAACTTTTGGGAAAGGGAGTTTAAAATGGCATGCAATTTATTTTTAATTAAAAGAGCTTTGAAGTGGTAATTAGTCTACCAAAAGAATTACACTAAGCATTTCAGATAAATCTATTTCTTCCTAATAAGTAGACATTATTGCCCAGTATCTGAATAATGATAACACAATGAGAATTAAATACACACACACACACACACACACACACACACACACACATGAGATACACAAATTTTAAGTGAATGGGAGGTGATGAATCTAAATGAAATACAAAAAAGATGTCAAATTATGTTTTTTTGTTTTGTTTTGTTTTGATATTGTGGGGTACAGTGAAGGGTTAGGTATACAAATATGCTTCATTCAGGCCCCCTTGTTGATAACAGGTGTCTCCCCATCTCCAGACAGATATTTACTACCATTAGTCCCATCCCCCTCAAATTATGTTTAAAAGTTGTAAGAGTTCCCTTACTGTTTGCCTTTCACTGACTTTTTTTGAGTCAAGGAATTAAACATTTTGGTATATGTGGGAAAGTGAAATACTACTCTTATTTCCTATGTAAAGTCAAACAGAGTCTATAAAATAAAAAAATACGTAAACATAAATAGGAAGAGGGTGGACAAACTGAAGACAGTTGATTCCTTAGTCTCTAAAGTGACAATAAAAGGCTAAACACAAGCCAACTCTTTCTTGCATTGCAGTTAGTAAACTCATAAAAACCTATTACACAAAAGACATGGTAAAGTGTGATTAAATTGAGGCTCTTAAAAAGAAAGAAAGACTTAGCTAAATCTGTAGCGAATGAAATTTCACTGGGAAAGGTGGGCTATTTGAGGATTGGCTCTGATACACGTGTCTTGCCAGAGCACATTAGTTAATGCCATCTCACATTAAAATATTAAGAAGAGTTATAAAACATGGGTCAACAAAAAGTCATTATATGGTAAAATTTCTGAAACAGAAGCTGATTCCTCAACACTTCAGGTATTTGCACATGCCCTTCTCTATGGAATGCCTTTCCTATTTCTTGTGCCTCTCCTCAGCCCTCCCCTTTCTTTCACCTCCTTCCTCATTTGTTGGCTGGTATCAACTCATGCTTCAAGTCTCCACTCACTTATTTTTGCCTCGGAAACACCTTCCTAAACCCTCATCCTCAGTTATGTCCTCTAGAACTGCACTAAACAATCTGGTACTCTTAGCTTCAGGTAGCTATTTAAATTTAAATTTAATGTAATTAAAAATTTGGTTTCTGAGTCACATTAACCATATTTCAAGTATTCAATAGCCACATGAGGCTAGTAACTACTATATTGCCCAGTACAGACTTAAAGGTTATTTCCATTACTGCAGAAATTTTTATTAGACCGTGCTATTCTACACTGAACAGATGAATGCAGTCACTAACACATTCTTTCAGTCAATATTTACTGAACACTGTAGGACTATGCTTGGCCTGCTCAAGGCTTTGGAAAGGTAGCAAGGAAAGGGAAGAGTGGTATGAAATGAGATCAGAGAAATAGGTAGAGGCTAGATCACAAAACTAGGATGGGGAGATGTGGATCAGGAAGTGATGTGATCAGAATGAAGAAATTAAAGAATACTGAGGAATGACAGAAACAATTGAGGAACAAGTTTCTAATAAGTTTTCTCTAGAGTTTAAATAAATATCCAACATAGTATTTTAATGTAATTGTCTACAGCGCAGTTTCTATTACAGTATCCCCAAGTACATTCACTTATTCATTTACTCGACAAATATTAATTCAACAGCTATTATATGCAAAGAACTATGTTAGGCCCTGGAAAAACACAGTTCCTGTCCCATAGAGCATACAGTTGAGTGGACAAGACACACATCAATATCAATTATTACTACCTATTATGGAGTTACAAAAGGGATATGTGCTCTAAAGGGAAATAAAGGGTGGCTCTCCCCTTCCTCCCCCCCCCAAAAAAAAGGATATTGAGGGCTCAACTGACAAGGAGGTTGAAGAGCTATAAGGAGTTAGTTTAGTAACTTCTTGGCAAACGAAAATGGTAGATTCAAGGACTACAAAAAGTTCAGTATAGGTGGCTTAAGGGTCACAAAGGAAACTGGCCCAGACAAGTTATTAGCATGGGTGGTGGCCAGATTGGGCATAGCCTTGTCTGCCACAGTGAGAATTTTGGTGTTGTTTTGTTTTTCCTGAAAACGATGGTGAGGAGTGGAAGGGATTTTGAGCAGACACATACCATAGTACTATATTTATGTTGAAAAGATCATCTTGCTTATAGAGGAAGGATGGTTTGGAGAGCAGTGAAAGTCATTTGAGGGAGAGAATTAGGATGTAGTACAAGTAGCTTGGGTGAGGAATGATGGTCTGGAGAGGAGATGAAGAGAAGAAAGAAGCACTGAGATATGCTTAGGAGCCAGAACTACAGGACTGGATAATTGATTAACTGACTAGACATAGGAATGAAGGGAGAGAGATATATTGAAGATGATGCATAACTTCCTGGCTTTTGTAGCTTGGTAATTGTTGCTGTTAGATAAACTGTTTTTAAACACAGCTTTTACTGAGTAAACTTTTTAATGAAGTATAGCACAGATACAAAAAAGTAACCAAATCTTAAGTGTAGAGGGCAGTGCATTTTCACAAATGGAAAACCCTACATAAGCAGCATCCAGAGAACAGAGGCAGAAGTCCTTGTGAACCCTTTGAGTAACTGCTATTTCCCAAGGCATGGAGATTTCAAGCAAAGACATAACATGTCTTCAGGATGGTTATTTTTCTACCTGTTTTCAAACTTTATATAAATGAAATTATACAATGTATCTGATGATACATCTGGCTTACTTGGTTCAAAATGGTGGTTATGAGAACCATTCATGTTGCTGCATGTAGCTAGAATTGGTTTATTTGTATTACTATATAAAAATAATTCATTCATTTAGAATTAATGGAAATGTTGGCTATTTTCAGTTTGGGGCAACTATGAATATATAGCATAAAATGCTCTTACACATGTGTGAACTGTGAACATGAATATATTTCAATTAGGAGAGGGGGTGTTGGAACATTAGAGAACCTCATTTAACATATTGATTAACTAGTGAGAAATAAAGAGAAATCCTTAGAGGTCAAAAATGAAGTAACAGCAGGAACCCAAAGATAAAGAATGAGTGCCCAGCCCACTCAGCACTCTGAGACATCTGCCCACTTCAATAGTCCTTGAATTCCATTTCGATGACCATGTGGGTTGGGAACAGGAGATAAAGGTTACAGCCCATCCAAGGTGGGAAGAATGATAGGACACTGCTACTCAAAATGTGGTTTGCTGATCGATCTACAAACTATCTGTTGCCAGTTCACTTTGAGACAGAAATTGAGAGTGTTTAAAAACATTTAGAGTAATTTTATAGTGCAGTAATATCCAAGTGGCATTCAATTTTTCTAGTTATTCATTTTTATTGTATTTTACAAAAGTATCCGTGATGGATTGCAAACAGATATTGCAAAACACTGTGAGAGGAAATCCATGCATAAAGCTATGACTTAGCTAGGCTATCAATGGAAAGGTGAATTAGAAAAAAGAATCCAGAATTCTTTCACCAAAATTTGAAGTCACAATCTGGCTCTCAAACCAATAATTAATTTGAAAGTAGTTCTAGATTGAAAGTGTTCCCAGGCACCTGGCAAAACTAAATTCAGATCATTTTTAGGACAGACCAAAAAAAAAAAAAAAAAACAATTTCTTTAAGTCAGGCTTCAAAGAATTACAACAGATGAAGATTCATTGAACATATGTTCACACTAAAAAAAATCACTGAATATTGTAAGAAAGCAGTACCCTGGGAGTCAGTAGAAAGAGTAGATAACCAGAATCAGACCTATAAAGACTTCAGATGTTAGAATTGTCAGCTCTGTAACATAACCTGTGCATATCTTTAAAATTAAGAAAAATAAGATATTTGAAAAATATAACTAAAAGAACCATCGAGAATGATCACGCATTCTTAAAGTGAAAAAGATGATAACAAAAATGTAATGCTTCAAGGACAGAGATATGACTTTCTGACAGCATGGAATATTAGATATTCTAGGAGGCCTTCTTCCTGTAAAACAGCTGGATCCAGCATAAAATATAACCTTTTTGTGTTATCAGGCTTTTAGAAAGTAAAGGCAATCACTAAAAGACTAGGAAAATTTAAAAAGGAACCAACCATGAGAGACAGCCAGAATAGTGGGTATATGCTGTGAAAACATATGAATGTGGGTTTCCAATTATACAGAAACTCAATATATGGCAGCTGGCACTGCAGACCAAATGGTGGGGGGGGATGGGCTTTTTAACAAACATGCTGAGACAATTGGCTATCCATGTGAAAATAATAAGACTGGACTTCCACTTCTAAACAGGGTCACAGGATTTTAACTACACTGTTGGTGGGAGTGCAAACTAGTGCAACCTCTGTGGAAAACAGTGTGGTGATTCCTAAAAGCTCTAAATATCAACCTTCCATATGACCCCGCAATCCCCCAACTGGGAATATACCCTGAAGAACTCAAATCACTCTATCAAAAAGATACCTGCACACGTATGTTTATCGCAGCATTGTTCACAATCGCAAGAACCTGGAATCAACCATACTGTCCATCAAAAGAGGACTGGATTTTTAAAATGTGGTACATATACACAATGGAATACTACGCAGCCATAAAAAAGAACAAAATCATGAATTTCACAGCAACCTGGATGGAATTAGAGTCAATAATACTGAGTGATCTCTCACAGAAACAAAGATCTGAGTATCACATGTTCTCACTCATATAGCGGACCTTGAACATCCATCATAATACTATAAAAAAAGGACTGACAGCGGTGGGAAACTATGGCGGGGAGGGGAAGGGAGGTGGGATTAACGGTAGTCAATATCTGTCTGGGGACCGGGAGACACCCCTTATCAACAAGGGTGCCTGAACGAAGCATATTTGTATACCTAACCCTTAACTGTACCCCACAATATCAAAATAAAAAAATATTGATATATAAAAATAAAATAAATAAAAAACATAGGACCTTTCACTTTCATGAGTCTCTTCTAAAGGTCTGAGGAGGGCCTCAGCTTCACATGGTGTTATGTTTTGGTAAAATTTGAAAAGTAAGATATTTTCAGCACATTGAACAGTTCCTCTTCTATTCCAACTACTCCTTCATCACATTTTTCTTTTCTTTTTTTTTTTTGAGTTGGAGTCTCACTCTGTCACCCAGACTGGAGTGTAGTGGCCGCTCCCGGCCACTGCAGCCTCGCCTGCTGGGCTCCGGCGATCCTTCCGCCTCAGCCTTCCAAGTAGCCGGAACTACAGGCATGCGCTACCACACCCAGCTGATTTTTTTATTTTTATTGTAGAGATGAGGTCTTGCTGCCCAGGCGGGTCTCAAACCCGCAGGCTCAGGCAATCCACTCACCTCAGCCTCCCAAAGGCGCTGGATTACAGGCTGAGTCACTGAGCCCAGCTACATTTTTCTTTCTGTAGACTGTCATTGCAGTGACTGTCAGCATTTTTTGGAATATATCTAAAGAAAAAGTCATTTGGAAATTCACCTAATTTGAGTTTAGTTGGATATTTTTATGTGGTTCGCAGTCACTTTGTGTTTACTTAAGTTAGTGAAAGAATGACTTCCAGAAATACTTCCACTAGCACTATGTGGATCTACCTGGAGTCATGGCATGTAGGTGTAGACTAGAGGTTATATCTTAGAATGTGGGCTGTGGCTCCAGAAATATGTGAACACTGAAGAGATAACAGATGTGACATGTGTGAAGCCAGAAGCAAGTCTGGAAAATTCTTCCAACCCTACCATATTTTAATAAGTTCTCTTCTGTCAGAAATACATGAAATAATAGTGTTTATTATTATATTTTGCAAGTATTATATAATGAAATATAATATAGTTCATTCATTTCTATAACATTTACTTATAGTTTATCATATTTTATGTAACTAAAATATAATAGACTTCACAACTCTTTTTTTCTTCTCTGACAGGATCCCCTGAAATACAGATTAATGTAACCAGGATTCCTGTATTTAAAGGCACACACATGTAGAACCACTAAAAGCAGCAAGAACATCTGTAAGTGAAGTCTCATGTTCCATGATTTCCAATAGATTGAACCATACATTTAGTGTGTCTCATGCACCTTGCTTTGGTAATCTGGTGGTTTCTGGGACAAATCTCCCAAACAAATTCTTCAGCAGAACTATGTCTATAGTATTAGTATGAGTAATTTGGTGATATTGCATTTGAATGCTTTGGGGATACCTTAAGTTCAGATTAATTTTATGGGTTGTTTTATAATTGTTGATTATACCAAAATTCAAATATTATGAGTAAGAAGTAGTCTAATAAATGATAGAAATGTAAATCTAAACAAGGAAGATGGGGAAAAGTTTTGAAATGTTAAAACTACCTTCTATATAACAATGGAAACCCAAAACTCTGATGGTCAATGTCATGAAGACAAGAAAATTAATTAAAATAGCCAAGAAAATATAGATATTTTAAAATGACAATATAAGAAATAAAGAAAATTATGTGAATTAGTACTCTCCCAAATAGGAAATAAAGATAAAATGAAAGATGAAGAAAACGTATTTCATTTGATCAATAGAATGTACATTAATATCTGAAGCAGCTTCAATTTGATAAATTTGTTGGCTTAAATAAGCACCATGATCTTTCATTTTATCCTGTTCAGATAGATGATAATTTCACTCAACACCATTTAATGACAGTTTTATTTCTAAAAGTTTCAAAATTGTGATCTCATTAAGATTTATAGAGAATCAAGGAAATTGTAAAGGGGACAAAACAGCCTCCCAGAAAGATATTTTGAAGAACTAGTTTTTAAATGGACATACCACAATCAAATCCTGTGTGGATTATTGTAAATATAGCATGATTTTATTGTTTTGCTTGTAATCTCTTTTAACAAGACATCATACAAGTTTGCTTATATACAGATTGAAGAAATTAAGAGCCCTCAAATTCATGAGGACTCCTCAAAGCACAATACATTTTTGACATATGACAGCTTAGACACAGAGGAGAGACTGAACTGAAGCAGTTTGTTGAAGAATGTGTAGCAGAAAATGTAGGAAAAGAAGTATCATAGAAGTGGACTGGGCAGTTAAGTAATAAAAATATTATTTTCCTGAATTTTATCTTTGTGGTGTTTTATTTTAAATTTTTTACTTTGTTATATTTTTCTAATTCTTAAAAAATATTTTATACATATATTATTATTTTTCTTAAAGAAGACTCCAGATTACATTTAAATTTTATGTTCCACAAGGCCTGGATCCACCTCTGCTGAGACGTAATATTCAACCTGTGTGAGCAGGTGTAGTCTTACCTGATGCTAATACACCGCATCAATTTGACTAGAGGAGCATTATCCCCAATTGACTGTGTCCACACTGTACTAGTTTTTATGTATTTTGAATATTAAACTCTACTTGTACCACAGGCAAAAAAAAAATCAATTGTTATAATAAAGTTTTAAATGTGAAAAACAAAACTTTTAGAAGAAAATAGGGTGCTAAATATCTTTCATTTTCCTCTCCTCCCCAGATCTACGCTCCACTCCTTTCCACCTTGATGCTGACCTATGCAGATGGCATCAACAGGGTGCCTGCGGTCTCTGTTTTCTGGCCAAGAGTGGGATCTGGCAGTAGGTCAAAGTGAGGAGGAGAAAGGGGTCAGGGTCTATATAGGGCTAAGATTAGGGTGGTTGAGTGAAGCATTACTCATACGTTGGCCTCTCTACATTCTATTTAGTCTCACCTTCTGAAATTCTGTTCAGATGTAAACTACACTTTGTTACTCACTTTTCCACATTTTTAACCTTTCTTTATATTTTTCCTCTATTTATCTCTCTATGCTGCATTTGAGAGAATTTCTTCAGATCTATTTCTTCAGTCTCTCCTCGCGTCTAAGCTGCCACTTATTTCTTTTGTTGCTTTTATTTTTAATTTTTATAATGTAGAATTTTGTATATATTGAGGGAAGTTATGAGATATGAGAAAAAAATTGTAAGCCATGTGATGGTAATAGTGAATCATTTATAATAGTCATGAATACATGCTATATATATCATAACAATAGCACTTAAGTTGAAGGTGGTGTAGTCAGAGTGAGTTCAGAAGGAAATATTGGTTAGCCTCAATCTTTAGTAATTAGAGTTAAGTTAAACACTAAGTCCACTACATATGGGTGTGTAGTAGAGTTTTGCACTGCAGAAGAGTGCCCACCACAGGGCAGAAGTGGCAGATGAAATCAGCCTGTGCTCCACTTGCCACACCCAGACAAGATAATATGAGAATGGAATATTAACTATTTCAATCACTTATGTACAAGGATTCACAAATCATAAACAAATCTATTTGTGAACTGCACCCAGTAACATGCAAAAAAAAAAAAAAAAAAAAAAAAGCAGATGGCAATGTTAGTTTCATTGCATGAATAAAAGAGTAACTTAACATTGGAAAAACTCTTACTATGACTCACTATATTAGCAATTAAAGGAGAAAAATGTTAAATCATTTCAATAAATACAGGAATTTAGCATCCATTTATGATAAACTCGTATACAAATTAAAATTGAAAGGAACTACCTTAGTATGATGAAGAATATTTATAAAATTTCTATGGAAAACATAATTCTTGTTGGCAGAATATTAAAAACATTCATTTTGATATAATAAACAAGGCAAGGATGTCTTCTGAAGTTATGTATGAAAAAATTATAAAATAATTTACCCAGGTTGCTTAACTTCTAGAAAGTGGTAAAACCATAATTCAAACTTAAACAGAAGTCCCTTAACATCTAACCACTACATGATCCTTTCTTGATTCATGGAAAGAGAAACACCAGTGTCTCCTACCAGATGAAAAAATGCTGCAAAGCAAATTAATACAAGATACCACTTCACATCTACTAGATTGTCAAAAGCTAAAAGTTTGAAGCTGTGAATTGACAAAAACTCTTACACATTGCTGGCAAAATATAAATTGTTGCAACCACCTGGAAAACAATTTTTCAATATCTAGTAAATATAGTAATTTTATATATTATATTTAGTGTAGTATAACAATATAGTCATTTTTCCACTACCTATGCACTTTTGAGACATGCTCAATGGGTGTACAAGGAGACATGTACAAGAATATTCACAGAGATATTGCTATTAACAGCAAAAAAAAAATAGAAACAACCTAACTATACATTAATTTTTAAAAAAATGATCTGGTCAAACAATGGAGCAAAGGATCTTGATTTTTTTTCTTTATTTTAAAGATATGGGGTACAATTCAGGGTTATGTATTCAAATGTTCGTTATGCACATACCCTTGTTGATAAGGTGTGACCCTCTCTCTCCTGGCAGTTTCCTTCAACTGTCAATTTTGCCCACCCCACCCTTGGCAGTTTCCTACTACTGCCAATCCCTTTCTTATAGTATTATGATAACTGTTAAAGGTCCACTTGTGAGTGAGAACATATGGTACTCTGTTCTTTGTTTCTGTGATAGATCACTGAATATGATATACTCTAAATCCATCCAAGTTGCTGAAAAGTCCATGTTTGTCCTTCTTTATGGCTGCATAATATTCCATTGTGTATATATACCACATTTTAAAAATCCAGTCCAGCTTCGATGGGCAGCATGGTTGGTTCCATGTTTTTACTATAATGAATAGAGCTGCAACAAACATGTGTGTGCGGGTAACTTTTTGGTAGAATGACTTGAGTTCCTCTGGCTGTATTCCCAGTAGGAGGATTGCTGGGTCATACGGAAGGTCAATTTCTAGTTCTTTCAGAAATTGCCACATTGTCTTCCAAAGATGCTGCACTAGGGGATCTTGAATTTTTAATAGCTTCATTGAGGTTTAATTTTTTTTTTTGAGTTGGAGTCTCACTCTATTACCCAGACTGGAATACAGTAGCATTCTCATGGCCACTACAGCCTCAACCTGCTGGGCTCAGGCAATATTTCTGCCTCAGTTTTCCAAGTGGCTGGAACTACAGGTGCACGCCACCATGCCCAGCTAATTTTTTATTTATTGTAGAGATGAGGTTGCACCAAGTTGCCCAGACTGGTCTTGAACCCATGGACTCAGGCAATCTTCTCACCTAGGCCTCCCAAAGTGCTAGGATTACAGACTTGAGCCACCGTGCCCAGCCGAGGTTTAATTTTAAATGCTATAAACTTCAGCAATTTTAAGTGTACAATTTAATGATTTTTAATAAATGTACAAAGTTGTGCAACATTGTCACAATCCAATTTTAGAATATTTTCATTAACCCAAGAAGGATCACTCATTCCCATTTGTAGCTAATTCCATTTTCCCTACACCTATTTCCAAGAAACCCCTAATTTACTTTCTGTATCCATAAATTTGCTTTTTCTGGGCATTTCATATAAGTGGAATAATAAAATTTGTGATCTTTTGTATCTGGCTTATTTAGCTTAGCATAATACTTTTGAAGTTCATTCATGTTGAGGCACATATCAGTAGATCATTCCTTTTTATAGCTAAAATATTAAGGTGTATAGATAGACCATTAACTTTTTGGCTCTTATGAATAATACTGCCATGCACATTCACATATAAGTCTTTGTACTGCGGTTCACTTTTATTTCCCTTGGGTAGATACTTAAGAGTGGAAGTGGAGTTGTTTGCGAGCAAAACTTCTGAATTAACCTTGTTTGTGTGAAAGACTTCTTTGGCGTTCTGAAGAAGCCTATGAAGCATTTCTTGGGATAACATTTTTTAAGATGTGAATAACTTTATATAAAATATATATAGGATTACAAAGAACAAATCGTATTAAACTATGGCTATTATCAGCATAATAAAAAGGATACAACATACTAATATATGTGTTTTATTAATCCATTAGATAATAAGATATTGTAGCAAGATTATCAACGAAGAATTTCAAAGTAATAATGAACTTAGTCTGTATTTTGAGATCTCTGTATCAACCATAAGTAATATGGAAATATCTGTAATTTCTACTGGTGGAAAAGTCAAATAGTACTATAGTTGGTTGTCCATTTTATAATTGAAGGAAATGCTAAATTTTAACTAAGGATTAGTGAAAATCCTATATCATAGACTTTTCTTACCACCCTGCCAGATCTTCAACCTATTAATAACTTGAAATAGACTATCATATGGTCATAAAAATAAATAAAGGAGAGTCACTCATTTCAACATGAATGGATCTCACAAATATAATGTTTGACTTAAAAAAGCAAATGAAGACTGGGCACGGTGGCTCATGTCTGTAATACCAGCTCTTTGAGAGACCGAGGCAGGAGGACTGCTTGAGCCCAGGAGTTCAAAGACAACTTGGGCAACATAGTAAGACCTTGTTTGTACAAAAATTAAAAACTGCAAAGTTAATAGAGCATGATGGTGCACACTTGTACTCCCAGTTACTCAGGAGGCTGGGGCAGAAAGGATCGCCTGATCCGAAGAGGTCAAGGCTGCGGTGAATCATGATCATGCTGCTGCACTCCAGCCCGGATGACTCAAAAAAAAAAAAAAGAATAAAAGAAAATTTCAAAAAATTATTCCCAAGGCAAAGTGTATAATTTTTGAAGCTATCTTCAAAATGTATTTAGGGATATTTAATATTCATTCTCTTTATATATTCTATTACATTTTTATTATTTGAACCCTTTGGACTTTTCTGAGGCATCTTTTCCAGGTAATTTTTAATTTCATTACTGTCTATTTTGTAATCTGGAGTTGACAGAACTTTTGGATGTAACCAGTGGAGACCCTAACTCAAATTAGTTTAATAAAAAATTTTCTTATTGATTATGATAACTGAACAGTCCAGAGGAATTTCTAGCTCTAGGCACAACTCAGACAATCCTGCCAAGACTCTCTCTATCTTTTGGTTCTGCTCTTTCCTAAGTGACATCACTCTCAGGCAATCCTGTCAACATGAGAGATCCTGGGCAAATACAGGCATATTTTATCATTAGAGGGTTGAGTTTCATTGGACTGGCCAACAGTCATATGATAATCCCTGAAGCAGTCACTGGAATGAAAATGCTGATAGGCCCAGTCTGGGGCACATCTCCTGCAGCTTAAGGTGATCAAGGGTAGAGTCAGGCCCACAAAAACCACATGAACTGTGAGGGAGAGAGAGGTAGGTCTCCAAAGGAAACATATCAAAAAAGGAGAGCGTGAATGTTGAGCGAACAAACAACAAATTTCCATTAAATCAATTGAAGATTCAAATGTTCCTCAGTTGTCTAGCTGTGGAGGTCTATTCCTGTGTCATATTATTCTATACTAACTGCTGAATGTCTGACAATGTGTCTGAATGCATTCTTCTGTTTAATAATGAGTGCAGATCAGGTTTTCAGAAATAGCATTTATGGGCTGGGTGCAGTGGCTCATGCTTGTAATCCCAGCTCTTTGGGAGGCTGAGGCAAGAGGATTGTTTGAACCTGGGAGTTCAAGATCAGCCTAGGCAACATAATGAGACCTCATCTCTACAAAAAATCAAAATTTAGCCAGGTGTGGTGACATGCACCTGTAATCTCAGCGACTCTGGAGACTGAGGCAGAAGGACTGCCTGAGTCCAGGAGGCCAAGGCTGCACTGAGCCATGATCGTGCCACTGCACTCTGGCCTAGGTGATAGAGTGAGACTTCGACTCAAAAAAAAAAAAAAAAAAAAGAAGAAGTAGTAGCATTTGTGATACAGTGAATTTAATTTCATCAAGACATGTCTAGACCATTGTAAAATAGACTCCCACATTCTGTAAAACTTAATAGCACCAATGGTGTTTCCCATATGGGTCCTCAGCTTGCTACTTCCATGACAAAGTCCCACATGAATAATATATAATCCTGTAAAGCTTTCTAGTAAAGTTAAATAAAGAAGAAGGATTTGTTTAATATTGCTGGATTCAATGCTATGTACTGACATAGTGGGAAAATTTTTCATAAACATTTCATTCTTGAGAAAATATTGCCCACATTATCAATGCCTTGGCATACCTGGGCTTATAAAAACTATAATCCATACTTCTGGGCACATGACCTTGTTCAAGACTTTCACCACAAAAAAAATTTATCTGGAAATACAATAGCTATTAGCAATACTCAGAAAGTCAGTTTGCTATGACAGTTTGCAAGGATAAAATATGTAGGTATCTACATATTTTATTTTCGCAGTATTCAAGGAAATTTTCTGAGAAGTTTCTCTACTTTTGAAACTTCCTCCCCTTAAAATAAGTAGCCAGAATTTTTCCTAGACAGGGTTAGACTGAGAGAAATTAATAAGTTTTGGTTGACTACATACTGTTCACCTACTGAATACCAAGTACCATGCTAGGCCCTGGGGATACAACAGTGAAGAGAGACAGTCTGTTTTCTCAAAGAGTGTATAATTTAATGGAGGCAAAGTGCAGAGAGATAATTACAATGTAGTGTGATAAATACCCTGGTAAAATTAATAATATGCACACTTAGAATCGAGGGTTAGAAAGAAAAATAACGGGATGGGATGGCAGAGGTGTTGGGAAATGCTTCCCTGGGGAATGAGTATCTTACAGGAGACTTGGGCTAAGTCTTAAGAAAAAATTCTCTTATCCAGGTGCAAAAGAGTGGGGCAGGGATAGAATGGGCAACCCAAGTAGAGGAAACAGAGAAATGAGCAAGCACAGTGTGTTCAGCTAACTAAAAATAGACTAAAGTAAAGGATGTAGGTGAAGACATAGGCCCTTCCTGATAGGTCTGGAGAAAGGTACCTACTAAAAAGTAGCTGTTGGCCAGGCGCGGTGACTCACACCTATAGTCCCAGCACTTTGGGAGGCTGAGGTAAGAGGATTACCTGAGCCTAGGGGTTCGAGACCAGCCTGGGCAATTTGGTGACACCTCATCTCTATGATAAATCAAAAAATTAACTGGGTGTAGTGGTGCATGACTGTAGTCCCAGCTACTTGAAAGGCTGTGGCAGAAGCATTGCCAGAGCCGAGCAGGTCGAGGCTGCGGTGGCCGGGAGTGTGCCACTGCACTCCAGCCTGGGTGACAGTGAGACTTTGACCCCCCAAAAAGTATCTGTCACATACCCACTGAAATTTTATTCGTGTAATTGTATTTTTGTTTTAAAATCATTTCAATAAGTTAATATTCTTGGGAATGGTTATAGGTGAGATTAGTCATCCACACCTTGGTGTCAAGTAGTGTAATCAGTTTGTTGCCCTAATGTTTGGTCTAGAATAGGGATCAGCAAACTTTTCCTGTAAAAGGCCAGATCGTAGATATTTTTGACTTTGCCAACTGTCTTAGTCCGTTTTGTACTTCTGTAACAAAATATCTGAGACTGAGATATTTATTTATTTATTTATTTATTTGCAGAGATGAGGTCTCACTATGTTGCCCAGGCCAGTCTCAAACTCCTGGCTTCAAGCAATCCTCCCTCCCCAGCTGACCAAAATGCTGGGACTACAGGCACGAGCCACCATGCCCAGAGACTGGGTAACTTATAAATAACATACTTTTTCACAGTTCTGAAGATTGGGAATTCCAAACAAGACACCAGTATCCAGTGTCTGTTGAGGGCCCAGACATCCCTTCCATCATGACACCTTTTTTAAAAAATGTATTTATTTATTATAGAATTGTGGGGTACACATGAGAATTAACTACATAATTAGGAAGCATGCAGGTGGAGTTTGGGCTTCTAAGTGGTCCTCCCTCCCCGTGGTAATGGACCAGGTATCCTTTGTGCTGTCATGTGCTCCCCACCCTCCTCCCTCTCTCTCTCCCCTAACAGTGCCCAGCGACTGCCAATCCCACCCTTGTGCTAAGGTGACTAGGGTTCAGGGACCACTTATGAGTGAGAGTATGCAGTATTCAGTTCTTTGTTTCTGTGATAGTTCACGTAGTATGATGGCCTCCAGCTCCACCAAGATGAAACTCTCTGGAGGGGAGGAACACAGTTCCAAGCATGGCGGAAGGGAAGACTGCAAACCCACTTCCTGCAAGTCATTTTTATAATGGCATTATTTTGTTCATGAGGGCCTCATGAATGGCCTAAACATCTCCCACTAGGCCCCACTCCCCAGTGCTGTTGCATTCGGAATTTAACACCCATTACATGAATTTGAAGGGGACAAATACACTTAAACCATAGCACAAGCCACACAATCTTTGTTGTAACTACTCAGGCAAATGATAAAAGCAGACATAGGCTCCATGTAAGTGAATAGATGTGGCTGTGTTCTGTAAGTATAACTTGAATTACAAAAACAGGAGGCCTTCTCCAAGGTCTTCACTAAGTATTAGAGCTGTGAATTAAACCAGAGGCTGTGGGTTCCTAAAACAGTACCCTTTCCTAGCCATGCTGACTCCAACAAACCCCCAGCTGAATATCTGTCTGGATGGCCCATTTCCCCAAAGCCATGTACGAAGTTCTTCTTTCCTTTGGAAAACGGTACTAAAGAGGGATAAGAAACCTTGCCCATGCCTGCTTTATGTATCCTCTTCGTTGGATAGGTAGAAGGCAGGAATCCTAAACAGCTAGGTGGTTTCTTTTGTTGCAGGGGTAATCTTACCTTTCAAGTTTCCATTGTAAAACATTAGACATCCTCCACTCCTTGTGAGCCTGGCTGTGCACAACACACAGGTGTGCATGAAAGTATTGTAATTCTGGCAATGTGCAGTGCACAGAAGACACTGCACTCCAACTCTGAATTTATTTCCCTCATCTCACATCCACCTCCAAATATGGTAAATCATCGTTACCATAGACAAGTAGACCTATTTAACACAATTACATGCTGAAATATAGCAATATCCCACTGTTAAACATTTGGTCATATTTAGTGAAATGTGTTTTGGACCATGAAACTGACTCTGAAAGGCATAAAAACCTCTAAGAACTAGGAATCCCAAGACTTTTTTGGAGGGGAAGAATAAAGCTGGCTACCTTTAATAATTTATTTCTCTCATTCCTTATCCTCATTTGAATTTGAGAAAGTCTCTAAGGCTTAGAGGGAACTTGTTCATTCCCCACACTTTATCTCTATGAATCCCTTTTTTGTGCACTTCCCATGTCAGAGCCACACAATAATGCAACTATTACTTGCCAGTTGCATGAACTTTGATCTTGAATGGGTCATGGGTCAGTTTCAAACAAAGCACTAAATGTGAAATGATAAGCGACTTCCATGCCTATGATATTACGAGATCTTATTTTTCACATAGTGACCACAATGACATATTTTTTGCTTTATTTTTTCAGTTAATGACGACAATGTAGATATTGCTCCAAGTCAGGAACAGGTCTAACAATTCTGTTAAAGGCATTATATTGGGCTGTGTAATGCTGAGAAGTTTATGTCTTTAACAGAATTGTTATAGAAAATGTGCTTGTTCATTAACAGTAAAGGATTTAATAAGAGAGAAACCATGACAAAATTTGTCTTATAATTGAAAACGCTAATGCTTAAGTTATTAAACTTTTATATCATTATATAAATGATAGAAAATTAGACTAAGTTGAGGCTTTATTATTATTATTACTTTTTGCATTGGTATCTGCAGCATCAGCGGCAAATATGTACAACTGTGTATTAACAGTGATCAGTTTTATGTCATAAAGTGTTAAGTTTCTTAAGCATAAAGCAGATTTTGTTGATGGCTTTTAAGGCAATTACATTCTTTTTAATAATACTCACAAAATTATATATGACATTTTTCCTCCTTTCAGACAATATTGCCAGTTTAGTTCATAAAACTACTGCCTGCAAGGTGAGTTTACAACTTTTAAATCTTGCAAGTGTTTATTCTAAATAACCTTTATCTGAAGTGTTTTTGAAACATAGATCACAAAAATTTTCTTCTTTTATTTTATAACAATCTATAATTTACTTTAAGGTACACAAAATAATATAAAATACTAACTGCTTGCCTTTTCTGTAAAAGTGGGACTCAAGTCAAAGGTGTTTATAATTGTATTGTCTGCTCACTATAATTAATTTTACACCTTTGGGGTAGGCTGAGAAGCTGGCAAAAGGGCTGAGAAGGCTGAGAAGCTGGCAAAAGGGCTACACTTCATGCTCTTATAATGTCTGACTTTCACAAATTACTTTGAAATTTTCAATACTCATACATTTGAGACTGACCATCAAATATGTTGTATGTAATATATGGGCTGATTTCCTAGTTCTCTTCATGAAAATACAGCCTAACCATCCTGCTTTATTTTGTGGAAGCTCCCCCCCACCCCCAACCCTGCCACCATTGGGTGGGTTGTGGTCCTTCCAAGAACCATTTAAAGTGCCTGAGAGAATTTTCTCTACGCATAGAACAGTTCGGAGTCTCCCCATAAGGTGAGACAAGAAATGCTTCCCAATCACAAGGCCTAGGGCCAGGGCGTCCCACAGGAAGGGTGACGTGCACCTCTGTCTAAGGGATCCACGCTCTCTGACCTGGATGGACAAGCTGACTCATCCCTAAGGGTGACAAGGCTGGTGAGTGATGTGGTCAAGAGCTTCACTTGCTGACACCAAAGCCCTAAACTTTGGAAGTCAATAAGCAGCGCTTTCTGGGAACCCAGCTATGGGCTTCTGCCACAGCCCTTCTCCCTGATCCTGTTAATCATTGAGCTCTCTTTTTCTAAATTTGAGAATGAGTCATGGCTTTAACTCTAGGGCAGCCTGATAAAGGTTCAGTCTCAATGGCTTGCCCTGTGATTTTCAGGTCAAAGGAAAAGAAAAAAAGAGGGGAAAATGACAACGACTGCCAACAGAAGGGATGCCTGTGAAGAGTGTTACTGTTGAAAAATAATGTTGACCTCAAAATGACCTTCGGTACAACAGAGCTTCTGCTCAAGGATAAACTGAACCTAGGCTAAGTTCTAATATTTTCAAGTAAGACGGGGCTTCTTTTGTTTACCACATTTTTGGATTTTACTAATATTTGATATGAACGGCTACTTTTGATTGGAATAGCTATTGTCATGATCTATATATAAAGCAACTGTGGGTTCACTGAGGTTTAAAGTGAGCATGTATGAATGATTTTCTGAGACAGAAAATTAGATATAAATCCACAAAGATTTTGAAGGCCTTGGCTTAGTGATTACACAGGACTTACTATTTGTTGACTTGGATATATTTGCTTTGTTGCAGTCATTTAGGAAGGCAGTTGCAAGTATTCTTTAGACAGTTTGAAGCCAAAATGATTAGGGTTTTTTTTTTTCCCTTTGCCAAATTAGATACAAATAAGGACATCTGAACTTAGGGAAAATGGAAATTACATTTCAAAGATGTGTTAATCCTAATAGTCTTTCTTATTATCCTAGCAAATAAAACTTACAGAGCTTAGATGACAGTGCTAAATGTTAAATTAGGTCAATTTGTGGCTTTTATAGGCAGATTTTTTGTTTGTTTGTTTAATTTCTAAATTTTAAGAAACACACAAAGTTGAAGTACAGAGGCTGAAGAAGCCTTGAAATCACATTTTGCCATGAACCAGGCAAACACTATATGCCTCCCCAAATCTCAATGAGCAGACTGAAATTTATTTGATAAATTGCTTATTATTAAATGATAAACTATTAAACAGGAACCAGGGAAACAAAAACATAGTAAGTGTTCAGTAGATGACTTAGCAGACCCATAGTCTAATTTTAGTTCAGTTTCAGGTCATAAATTTTACATTTTCATAGCATTCTGTAAGTGAGAAAACATCGACATGCACAAGCACTCATTTTATTTAATCTCCACAATAAACTCCTGGGGTTAGTATTACCATTTCATTCAATAGATGCAGATGGTAAGGCTCAGTGAGTTTAAGAGCACTCAGTAGAGACTTACTCATTTAAATAATTATTGGTCAAGTGCCAGGGACAACTAGTTGCTAACCAAAACTAGCTTCCCATCTATACTGTTGCCACATTAGTTAAAATCTCTTTGCCATCCCAGCACTGTGCTGAGCTACCTTTGACAATGTGATTGCTAGAAAGCAATGACTTCGCTAACCCCATGTATGAATTGTAGGCAACTGTGAGTTGGAGCTGAGAGGCAGCTCTCTCTTGCCCACCACAGTGTCTTTCTCTGTACATGCTCTCCCTTGGCCTGTGTGTCCCCTTATTCACTTTAATTAATTCTTATTTGAAAAGCAATTTGAAACAAAAACAGGTTCTTTCAAAAAAAAGCCTGATTAAGAAAAGAAAGCAAAATATACATGTTCTAAAAAGATATTTAGCCACATATATAGGAGAGATTATAGAAATTGTTGAAAAAATATGTGCAGTTCTGTGGAAAGAAAATTGAAAATATGGTTGGAAGTGGTAATTTTCCAACAAAATATAAGTGACCAAAATTAGCTTAGGAAAAGAATGAAAACCCAAAACAAACCAACAAAGATAGAAGATAACTGAAGCTATTCCTTTAAGAAAAACTACAGGTGCAGGTAGTGATACAGAGACATCTAGTCTTAACAAGCTAATAATTCATGTTATTTAATATACTTCAGCTTATAGAAAATACATTATTCTCCATTTTGTGCAGCTAGTAACACCTTATTAACAAAGCCAAATCACTAGTACAAACAAGAAATTTATAAAGTAGTTTTTCTTATAAACATAGATGAAAATTTTAAATAAACTATCACCATCTAACCTAGTAATAAATGAAAAGAGCAACAATTTGAGTTCATCCTAGATATACAAGGAGAATCCAATATTAAACAATCTTTCAAGATAATTCTTTACACCAAAAAATTGAATGTGAAAATGAATATTGTTATAACTGTAGCATACAAAATGGTAATTATAAAAGTTCAACATCCATTTCTAATATTTAAAAAACCTAAATAAAATAGAAGGTTGGATGTGATGGCTCATGCTTGTAATTCTAGCACTTTGGGAGGCCTGGGTAGAAGGATTGCTTGAGCCCAGGAGTTGAAGACCATCCTCAGTAACATAGCAAGAACCTGTCTCTACAAAAAAAGTTTTAACAACTAGTTAAAATAAGATATAAGCTGAAGAAAAATATGATAGCAACTATTTGCCACACACAAGACTAAGAGCCAACATCACACTAAGAGCTAACAGGGAACGAAACAGTAAGCTAAAGCCACATTTTCTTCTGAATGTCTTTATATATTTTTATTTTTTGTAGAAATGAGGTCTCACTATGTTACCCAGGCAGGTCTTAAACTCCTGCCTTCAAGCAATTTTCCTGCTTTGGCCTCCCAATACATTGGGATTTCAGGCATGATCCATGGCACCCAGACAAATTCTAAAGCCATCTATTAAAATTAGGAACAGGACAGAAAGCCCTCATCCACATGATCATTCAAAATCATTTTAGAACTAATGCACTAAACAAGAAAATGAAACAATTCATATAAAGATTGGAAAATAAAGAACAAAGGTATTCTTTTTTAGAAGATATGATTATAGACACTGAAACCTCAAGAAACTAGCTTAATAAATGAATGGTGCAAAAAAAAATGGATTCAAAGTAGTATACAAAAAATATTTAGTTTCTCTTTATACTAGCAATAACCAGTAAACTAGAGGAGCATATTAATGAGCAATATAAATAAAAATATTCACCATAGCAATAATTGTGACATGAAGAAAAATATAAAATTGTATTAAGAAACGTAAATCAAGACTTGAACAAATTGAATGACACATCTTCATCCTGAATGAGGAACTTTAATATAAAATGTCACCATTTCAGAATTAGTATGTAAACTTGATTCAATTCAAATATACATATTTGGAGCTGAGTAACCTTCTAAAAGTCAATGGAAAGCATCTGAGAATAACCATAAGTCTAAAAAAAATTTATATAGCACTAGACATATTAAACCACTAAAATGCTATCATAATAAAAGTAGTAAGAGTAGACAATAAAATAGTGGAATGAAATAGAGAATGAAGGAAAAACTCTCTCTCTCTCTCTCTCTCTCTCTCTCTCTCCCCCCCCACACACACACACACATAATACATTTTATTTTGTCACGTGGCAATTAATAATTAGTGTGTATATATATTATCATACATTATATATATATGATAATGATGGAGGAAAGTAGATTTTATGTAATGTGTACTGCAAACTGGGCACAATAGCACATACCTGTAGTCCCAGCTACTGAGACTGAGGTGGGAAGATCTCCTGAGCCCATGAGTCTCAGACAAGCCTGGGTAACATAGTGAGTCTGTCTCAAAAAATAGAATATAATGCAAACAAAGTAGGCTGATCAAGGAAAAAAACACTCAAAGTTCACTCCCTACCTCACCACATGTACAGAAATAAATTATATAAACCTAAATTTAAATGAAAAAACAATAAAGTTAGTTTGCATAATCCTGGAGCAGAGGAAATCTTCAAGAGCAAAACAGGAAACTCAAAAAACACTAAATAAACTAATACGCATCGCTGTTTTGTTTTTTAAGTGAGACTGTGCCTCACTATACAGCAAGTTAAAAGGTTTTTTGAGAAAAATGTATTATAAAAATAACACTAATAAACAACAAAAAAATTGACTTACTTCGTATCCATTACTATTATACATGTTTTACATGTATTGATTCATTTAACTCACAACCCATTAAATGAACTAGGTACGCTTTTCATCCCCATATTTCGGATGATAAATCTATAGCTTCAGGTAACACACTAATAAATAATAAACCTGAAATTTGAACCTAGACAGGCTGTCTCCAGAAGCTGAGCACCACACGAGGCTGCCACTCACATTATTCATTGACTAGAAAAGTATATTTGCAACATATATAACTACCAATTAAATCACCAGTATACAATGAATTCTATAAATCAATAATTATAATGATAATAATAAAAAACAAGCAACTAATAGAGACATTGACAAAATATATGAATGATTAATTCACAAAACAGGACATTCAGCTGGCCAATAACCATTAAAAAAAGGTTCACCTTCCTGGGCAAAATACAAATAAAAGCATCAGGCAAATTACAAAGAACGACAAACTCTGGTGCAGTGGAGAATGTGGGGAAACAGTCACACTCAGATGTTACTGGTGGAAAAATGAGCATGAACTGGCACACTTGAAATTGGGCCGTATCGTTGAAAATGTAATAAACAAGTACACTTTTACTCAGTAATATCACTTGGGAATCCATCTTATCCAAGCAAAAACACAAGAATGTAAGACTACAGGATAAATATATTTATTATAACATTGTAATACATGTTACATTGTTGCAGTGGCAATTAGTAATCATATATCCATTTTAAGGAGTACTATGTAGCTGTTAAAAACAAAAAAGCAAGTGTAGAGTGTTTTGGGGGGGGGGGTTAAAGCAGGAGGATTGCTTGAGGCCAAGAGTTTGAGACCAGTTTGGGCAATATAATGAAACCCTGTCTCTACCAAACACATACACACACAAAATTAGCCGGGTGTGGTGGTACATGCCTATAGGAGTTCAAGGCTGCTGCAGTGGTCTATAATTGCACCACTACACTCCAGCCTGAGCAATTGAGTGAGATTCTATCTCTTTAAAAAACAGGGGAGGAGATTTATGTCTTTTTGAGGGGAGGGGAATTTATGTATTCTTTAGCAAGAAGACAATCGTCAAATAATGTGTAGAGTATGCTTCCATTTTTAAAAATCAGACAAAGATATTCTTTTACTGGAGCACTGAGAAAGGCTATTAATATCATTAATAGGTCTGGGCAATGGCTCATACCTATAATTCCATTACTTTAGGAAGTTGAGGTGGGAGAATTGCTTGAGGTGAGAAGTTTGAGAGCAGCCTGGGCAACATTAACTGGACGTGATGGTATGCACTTGAACTCCCAGCTACTTGAGAGACTGGGGTGGAAGGATCACTTGTGCCCAGAAGGTCAAGGCTGTGGTGAGCTGTGATTGTGCTACTGCACTCCAGCCTGGGTGACAGAGTGAGACCCTGATTCAAAAAATATATATATTTATTAAATATAAATATATTTATATGATTTATTATTTATATTATATAAATTTACATTTTATATAAATATATTTATTATAGATATATAATTAGTTTGCCCTGGGGGTAAAATAAAAGAGGAGAGTATAGAGGAAAAGACTATAACAGACAGAGAAAGAGAGAAAGAGAAAGAGATTGTTCAAATTGAAAAAAATTTCTAAAAGTAAATACTTTCATATGTGAAGAAAATTTGTGAAAGCTATACCAGAATTGAGGTGAATTTGAATACAAGTAAGGGAAAACAACTTGTTCTCTTCATGCTTCTTTGTTTTGTTTGAATTTGTTTTTTGAACAAGGAACATGTATTTATTTTTCAAAATCTGGTGAACTAATTTCAATGATTAAAAGTAGCTTAATGTCACCCTTCAAGGAATATTTAAATTTTAATAAATGACTCTGAACGTTTATCTGTGAATAATAAGTCTATTTCTAATTGGTTATCAGAGCCAATTGCTTAAAGAGAAACTTCTCAAAACACACTGTATAGACCCACTAGTTGGTCTGCCTGCCTACTCACAACAGTTCTTAAACATTCCTGTCTCACATAGAGAACTTCAGATTCTTAAACTTAAGAGCTTTACTGTCAGAATTTCATGGAAGCTGAAAGGGGTACATTTAGTATTGGGATAACAATCCATGAAATGTGGAGGTAAGAGGTTGGTAAGCATATCATATATGTCTATTAACATGTTTCATATTGCCCCTCGCTACATGTCATTTTCTTGTATCAGGCTAACAGATGAGAAAGAACCACAAACCTCTATTTGTCAAAATTATTTGTTGTATATCAGTCTCAAGAAAACCTAAAGTTGGTGATTGCTTTTCACAAGGATACCATGAAAAACCATTTGTAGCTATCTTGATATTCTCAGCAGAAAGTAGACCTTGATCACATAAAGCAACAGATGGTAATGCTGAGAAAATAAATATTCTGCTGTTATACCTATAGGCAAGTATGGCAGGTGGAAATGACAATAATTAATACAAGAATAAATAATAGTCAATGCTATAATATCTGAACTTGTTGGATATGGGGGAACACAAGGAAACACTTTAAAGTTATTTATTATTTAGAGATTCTGAAGCTCAATTTTCTCTTTACGTTGACTTAATGAATCACACATCAAATAATACAGTTGAAGGAAAGAACTGAGTTGTGAGCTGAACATCAAGTTGAGTAGGGAATTTAAACTGGAGAATAATTGTCCTTAGGAGTATGGATGACACTTCTAAGTGAAGTTATCACTTCCATTCTCTCATCACAACTCCTAACATGAAGTGATAATTGCTTTAAAAGCAAAATAGTTCTGGATACATTGATAGGCATTATTTTTTACCCAAGGACTACAAGTAGCAAATTTTAGCACTTGATGAATCATGTTATTTCTCATCTCACTTAACAAATTATAATAGGCAGCAAAACTCTCCTACAGTCTATTTATTTATCTTTGTAGAAAATGTTTGAGGTTGATATCTGGCCCAGAAAATCAGAAAGATCAGAAATGAAAATTATATAATTGTCATCAAGAAATAGTCTGTTCTTCTGGACCAGAATCATAGCATTTTTACCACAACCGCCTATATATTCTTCTAAAGAAAAAAAATAAAGAAATCATCAAAAACTTAGAAAATGCAAATAAAGTTTGTAAGTATTCAGTGAACTCAATGAACTCATTGTGAAAGAATTTTTTTAAAAATATTTTTAAAAATACTACATCAGGGTTTTTTTTTTACAGAAATGGAATAAACACTTGTAACATTCATAGAACAAACAGAAGATGATTGTGGTCAATTATATTATACTCCTACTCCTGAGAAAATATCTCAGTCCAAGAAACGAGTTCTGAAATCCTTCCTGTATGTGGTAATAGGTCCCAGGGAGCCTTATTGTCTATTAAATTCCCTATTTTCACACAGTCTACAAGTGAATGTGTATTTTTATTGATTGTTGTGTACCACAGCTTCTGTTCCAAAACAGACTTTAGGTAGCATTAAAAGACACACAAAGTGTGACAAAACCTCATATATTAAAAGTGTGAGCATAAAAGAAAAAAATGTGGATAGAAACATTGACCAAAAATAAGGCTAAAAAATACATATTATAATAACCTAACTCTTGCTATTTGTGGAGCACAGATTTGGTGCTAAACTTTCTAACAGTGACAGAGAAAAGGAAGATATCAAACTCTAGTATATTCTTGTAAAAGGGAAAATTCTTATTAAACTGGTAGTGTTGGCTTAAATTTTTCTATTTGAAATAGAACAAAAGTATACATCTAACTAACAGAGAGCTTACGATAATTCCAGGTACTTTTCTGATGAGATTACATGTATTAAATAATTTAATCTTCACAAAATCTAATTAACTAGATGATACTATTACCCCCTTTTTATAGATTAAAAAACTGAGGAACAAAGAAGTATATAAATTGTCCAAGATCGTGCTTCTAGTAAGATGTTATTAAATGTGTACTTAGCTAAACAAGGTATAAACTCTATGTGCTTATAACTTCTCACCTTTGTGAAACAAATTTGATTAAATATAAACAAAGTTACCAAAACAAGCCAAATTAATTGTATATAATAAATGGTGTTGTTTGAAACTAAGTCCTGCTTGCAACATTAGTCTACAGTAGAGTAGTAAGAGGAAAGTTCATTTAAGTTTGGCATGCTACAATTTGATGATTCAATTCTCCCTCCATTTTTCTCTAATTAGACTATGGGGACACCTAGTTCATATGGCCTGTTGAGATACCGTTTGGCCTTCCTTTGGTGAGAAGACATTCTCAATGTATCAAGCCCACCAGTGTTCTTTTCTCATTACCTGGCAACTGTTCAAGAAGTATCACTTGGCATCAACTCTGTTGGAAGCACATTCAAGAAGTGAGGCAGTGAAACTGTGGACCTGTTTTAATTATAAGATGCAAATGATTCAAAATATGCTTATGTTAATTTGTTTTCTAGAATGTCACCTAAATAAAAAGACAAAATGTAAGTATTATTGTGAACAAATTTCTAGTCCACTTTTGGAGAAACATTTTTAACATACTTCAGTGTGTTCTTCATTTTAAAAATAAATAAATTGCTCAGTGTTTCTAGTCTTAATACTAGAAGACATGGTAGTTCTCATGGGAGGAGACAATAGAAAGAGGACAGTGTAGAATTAAATTAATGATCGCTTTAGCAACTCTCCTTTGAAAAAAGACAAGGATCTGAAAATATAATGATATCACACCAGAGAGCAATTCAGTAAAAGTAACCCTGATGATCTGGTTTTATTTGGGGGCATTTTTTTTTTAAGTAGGGGAAAACAATGCTTTGGAAAAGAAGTTTGTGACAATAAACTCAGAGATGTCAAATACCTGAATTCAGAAATTACATTTCTGGTTTCCACATAGCCTTCAACACAGAGAAGCTCATGTTTAGAAAGCTAAGGAGCCTAATACAAACTTGAACCCGAATAGACATATTCCATTTTCATTCACTGACAGCCGAGGGAATATTCTTAGGAAGTATGCCATCTAAGAATATATACTGGCATAATTTCCTTAAGCTTAGAAGTCAACAAGATCTTAAGGATTCATTATTATTTCCATTTCCCCCCATTTTCAGTAGTATTATCAGTTAGAATACTTTAAAATTGACTTAAGCAATAATAAAATGTGCCTCATATAATAAAAAGTCCAGTGTAGGTATGACTTCAGGGTTGGTGATTTAGCAGCTCAAAGAAGTTCAGATCCTATTTATTTATTTGTTGAGGATACAGAATTTCACTTTGTCACCCAGGCAGGAGTGTAGTGGCAAGATCATAGCTTACTGCAGTCTTGAACTCCCAGGTTCAAGCAATCTTTCTGCCTCAGTCTCCTGAGTAGGTAGGACTACAGGTGTGTGCCACCACATCTGGCTACTTTATTTATTTATTTTTTTTGTAGAGATGGGATCTCACTATATTGACCTCCTAACTTCAAGGGAGCCTCCCACTTTGGCCTCCCTAAGCACTGGGATTGCAGGCATGAGCTACAACAAGTCTTAAGCCCCACATCTCTCTGTCTCAGTGGTTTGCCTTCCACAATATGACTTCTACAACAGGCTTTCCCAGAGATAAGGAGCATGGTTACTAGTAGTAAGCTACATGATTCCTAGAGTATATCCAGTAGACAACAAATTAATCCCCCCCAATTATGCAATAACATTCCTTCCTTTTAGTCTGATTGGCTAAACATAGGTCCTATTGCCAAAGGAATACCATGAGCTGATTACTTAAGCCAGACTACCTAACCAATCCAGTCAAGAGACATGAGGTCACCATGATAGCCTGAGACTCGTCAGAGCCCATCAGGAACTGGGGCTAGGGTGACCTTCCTCCTAAGTCACATGGACTAGACTTTGTGGATGCCTGCATAAAACTAGAGTTCAACTCTGAAGTGGGAAGTGGGGAATGGATTTTGGGTAGAAAGTCAACAGATCTTCTGCAATAAAAACTTTTCCTGAGAATGTTACGGGAAACATTTTTTACTGTGCCCTGATATATCTTGGATGGGCTATAGGGAGCAGTAGTGGCTCAGTAATCAGTGAAATTCTGTCATATTGTAGTGAGGGCCGTTTGGCTGGGGCAATGTTTATTTCTTTAAGGGTCAAACC
Organism: Carlito syrichta; assembly: GCF_000164805.1. Lineage (NCBI taxonomy): Eukaryota > Metazoa > Chordata > Mammalia > Primates > Tarsiidae > Carlito > Carlito syrichta. The sequence continues at coordinate 56,388 of NW_007252373.1, read as the reverse complement.
TTACTTGTTATTCATAAATCCTAACAGGTATTTTCATCACTTAAAACCACAGTTGCTTGGTGTTGAGTGCATAGAAATAATGACTTGTCCCTTTTATTAGTAGCTCATTATAGGGCCTTTCTGCACCTTTACTTTATTCACAGAGTCGTTTGAGTTAACAAGAACAATTTATGTATTTGATTAACATATTCCCTTACCAGCCAGTCGTCAGCTATGAGCTGTAGAATGGGTGAACAGGCCAAAGTACTTCTATGTATTTACTTCATGTTCTATGAATTCATTTCACACAAAGCAACATGGCTAACATTAAACTCAGTAAAGATAAGCTAATAAACATGCCAACTGCTGACTTAATCAGGAAGTTAGACTCTGAGCTGGAGATGAATGATATGGCAAGAGACAGAGAGGAAAGGTGTCTCAGACTAGTAGGCTCCTGTGGACAAAGAAGGCAGGATGATGATTCTCTGGGAAGACAGTGGTGGGTGGCAGGTGGATGGAAGAGAATACCACGAGATTAGTTCACTGCTTAGGTTGGAATCTGAATTAGTGGGCAATGAAAAAACCTAATGAAGGATGTAAGAATAAAACTAACATTTGCTGGTTGTCAGTGCCAGACACTATGGTGGCTGCTTTATATATTTACCTTGTTTAATCCTCACAGGAACCTAGCAAAGTAAGTATTATCATTATCATCCTCTTTCTATGGTTGAGGATCAAATGTTAAGTAAAATGTACATGGCCACACAACTAGTTAATAGGCAGAAGAATTTTAATCCAAGTCTGCTTGCCTCAAATCTTAATTTTTTCCCACGGCCTGGTATGGTCTCCTGTTGGAGGAGAGAATGCTATGACAAGAATCTTGGCATTCAGAACTGACCACAGCCCATGGAGACCTGAAGAAGGGTACTACAGTAATCTGAAGAGTAGAGGAGTGGCAGACAAGGCTTGTGTGAAACGCTTGATTGTGGTGATATAGTTGAGATAATGCATAGTTACTCAAACCAATTAAATGCGTCAAGAATCCTAAAGTAATACAGGGTCTATGCTACATTAATTGGTGAAACAACTCTGCCTCCAACTAAAATATAGGAGATAAAACATCAGAAGTTGAATTTTCTTAGACGAAGGATAGCGATTGAGCCAAGTAACATTTGAAAGGTATTTTTATATGTAGCTCTGTGGGTAATATTCTACAAGCCTTTCATTTAGGAGCAGCCAAATTTCAAATTTTCTTAAGATGTACTTAGGGATGCTTCTACACTGTTGGTGGGAGTGCAAACTAGTCCAATTTTTATGGAAAATAGTGTGACAATTTTTAAAGGAACTAGAAATTGACTTTCCACACAATCCAGCAATCCCCCCTCTGGGAGTATATCCAGAGGAACACAAGTCATTCTACACAAAAAAAGACATCTGCACACACATGTTTATAGATGCACTATTCACAATAGTAAAAACATGGAACCAACCCTAATGATCATCAAAAGTAGACTGCATAAAGAAAATATGGTACAGATATACAAATATTATGCAGCCATAAAGAAGGATACAATCATGAACTTTGCAGCAAATTGGATGGAGCTGAAGACAATCATACTTTGTGATCTACCACTGAAACAAAGAACTGAACACTGCATTTTCTCACTCACAAGTGGGACTTGAACATTTATCACAATAGCACAAGGGAGTGATAACCCCACAGGACACTGCTGGGGGTGGGGATGGGGGGGCATAACGACAAAAAGGGTCCTAATCCTGACTTGTACCCCACATCTTTGTAATAAAATAAAGTAAAAAAAAAAAAAAAAAAAAAGATGTACTTAGGATTCAACTCACTTGGAATTTGTGTTAATTTGGGAAAGGAGTAGATTAAATTTTCCTTTTTCTTCCTATATGTTAATGATGCAAGAGATATATTTAAAAATATAAATTATCTTACTCTAAAATTTAGAGTCTAAACAAACCCAGTATTGTTTAAGGTCAATTGACAAAACAAACTAGAGAGTGACTATTCACATGAACATATAATTTACAATAGCACTTCATGAAACAGCAAGTTCTCCTGGTCAACTTTAAATACATATTCATCACGTATTCTAAAGTCTCATTTTCTTTTGATCGCATACATTACAATTGAGATTGGTTTATAGGTCTCAGTAGGGAATTTCAGGGCAGAGATCCTATTACCCACCTCTTAAGAAAACTTCTTCAGTGATTTAATTTAAGAGGTGCATGGCAAATGATTGTTGAATGGCAACATGTTTCTTAAATGAAAATCTAACATTTTATATTAGTACTGCTGGAAAGGAAAGCACTCCTGGCTCCCCTGCTTTTTTGCTGCATAACTTCAAGAAAGTTCTTTAACATCCTGGGAGTCATCAATGATGCCTACTGAACAGTACTGCTGTGAATATCAAACACAGCAATAAATGCAAAAACACCATATAAATTATTTATTTTATTAAATAAAATTACAACTTTGCAAATATTCTAGCTAGAATGCTTTGAGCACTTTATCCATGTCAACAAAGTATCATTTACTACGAGTATTTGATATTAAGTAAATGACCAACTGTCTTGTAAATTCAGATTGGAAATCCTCCAAATATCCTTTCTTTCCACTGAAATGAAGTTGAATAGTAATAAAAAATACCGAAAAACAACAACAAAAAAGCTGACAACTAAGATATGCTTTCTAGATTATCAAGTTTTCCCTCCTCTTCATTAGCTGTCAACATTCCTCTGAGCAAAGAAAACAATTTCTTTAAACTGTTTCGGCACATCCACTCTGCACAACTCAAGTCAATGAGCATATAACTACTAGATGACATACGTAAGTCTTAGACTAAAAACAAATGTTGATGTTAAGAATGTATATTGTCTGAGAGCAGCGGTTCACACCTATAATCCCAACACTTTGGGAGGTCGAGGCAGGAAGATCACTTGAGCACAGGAGTTCAAAAACTGTCTAGGCAGCATAGTGAGACCTATGGGAAAAAAAATCAGAAAATTAGCTGGCTGTGATGGTGTGTAGCTGTGGTACTTAGCTACTTAGGAGGCTGGGCAGAAGGAACACCTGAGCCCAGGAAGTTGAGACTGCAGTAAGCCATGATGTGTCACTGCACTCCACCCTGGGTGACAGAGTGAGATTCCGACTCATAAAAAAAACAAACAAAAAGAGTGTACGATATCAGAAAGGACTCCACTGGGAAAAGAGCTAGAGGACACATACACACACATGCATGCACACACAAGAATGATGAGGGTGGCTAACAATTATGGTTTCAGTTTTAGCTTGAAAGTTTGCATGTGGAAGGGAATGAAAAAAATCATAAAGGTCATAATTTTAGAGCCTCCAACAATAGTTCCTACAATGAATCTGAAAAATGTGATTCCCTCAGACACAAATGATCCTTCAAACCTCCACTCCTCTCAGGTGCAATGCAAAAGAGTATTCTTGAGATATTGTATTCAAGAGCTACTATGGTGCTGGAGGACAAAGAATAAACATAGAATGAGCTCAAAGGTCAATGTTGCTTTTGTATATCTCTAGGCCATACTACAAAATCCTCACCCATGGCCCAGAAAAAAGAGAGAAGGAAGAAACAGAAGCCTTTGGTGGCCATAGTCCTGAAATTGGTAGCTTTTCTGCCATCCACAAATAAAGTGGGCAACAGGTTAAACTGCACATTGAAAAAAACAAGTTTAAGTTGGGATGCAGTGGTGCATGTCTGCAGTCCCTGCTACTCAAGAAGACTGAGGCAGGAGGATCCCTTGAGCCCAGGAGTTCAAGGCCAGCCTGACCAACTTAGTGAGATCCCATTGCTTAAGAAAAAAACAAAATTAAAAATTAAAAAAAATCAACATTAAAATGCAAGTAAAATCAAGAGATTTTATGAAATATTAGAGTGGTTCTCTGAACTATCACTGGGTTTTAAAGACTTCATTGAGGGGCTTCCTCTTTTCTCTTCCTCCAATCCCAGGTTATTCTACCTGTCAGTTCTTTGAGTGAGGAAATTCAGTGGAGCAGCTGTTAAAAGCTCAAGTCCTGGAATCATATAATCAGTGTACTGAGTCCAAGTGCAACTTCTTACCAGCTGGGTGTTACACAGGAAGTTACTCAGCCTCAGTGTCCTTATTGTAAATAGATATAATGTTACCTACCTCAGAATTGTTGGGAGTGTTGCTGAGTTCATTACTTGACATGTGAAGATTCAATAAGTGCAACCCATTAACATTAAACACTTTCCTTGTTAACAAAAGTAAGAAATTAAGGGGCTGTTAGCTTAGGGAAAAAATGCCTTGTTTTGAATGATATACCAGCATCTTGGGCACAAAGAAAAGATATATGGTGGAATCCTATTAAGAGTTACTGGATGGCTTAGATCTGTTGTTGGAAGTAAATATAGAAAGTAACAGCCCCACCATTACCTAGAAAGGGCAGAGAGGATGCAGTCTGCCCATGGCTGTACTTGTTTGAATGGATATTTGTGGGAGCAACAGATTAAGTTTAAGGTTTCTGCTTTTAACTTTTAATGCTCTTGAAGGACTGCTTCCAACTGAGCTCTAGGAACTCTGAGCCAGCCCTTGCCTTCAGGGCGTTTGCAGGAAGGGAGCTTTGGACTTTGGGACTTAGTAGAACATTAAAAGGATTGTACATCTATTTCCTTACTCAGCCCCCAGGCAGAAAAGATCATATCTCATTTTAAAAAGCTTTCATTTTTGAGGGACCCTGGGCATCTCAGATTCATTTTATGTCTGAGTTTACAGTTGTTATTTATTATTTTTTTGGTGGTCTACATTTATCTTTTTTATGTTTTCCTTTTGATCTCTCTTTTCAGGTATTGTTTTTAAAAATTATTTTATTTTATTTTATTTTGGGAACTGCACTTTGGGTTTTGAACCGAGCTATTATGCACTAATGACAAAAATAACCACTGTAAGTTTTGAAGTTGATGGATAATAGATCAGCAGACTACTTTTAAAAAATCTTTTAAATGACTACTTTTAAAACTATTTTTTAAAGTTAAGGATATTACTTTGCAACATGTACTTTAGTCATTTATTTCAACACATGTAATTTACGAAATGGCAACATGTGGGATGTTTTTAAAGCCTTTTATCTGAGGCTTTCTGAAGAAGCTTTTATTGTGGTGAGCCCATGAGTCCAATTCACTGTGTGGAAAACTGAAGCTCCAAAAAGCTTAACAGAATCACCCAAGGTCTTTAGTATATTGTAGCCACTCTGGACCCTTGACAAGTGCAGGATCCTGTATGTGCATCAAAATGACTGAGAAGCTTTTTCAAACATGGAGGGTCTCTCATCTCCACACTGCTAGAGTCCATTTCAGGAATGTGGGCAGGGATCCAGGACTATTAATTTACATATATAGTCTTTTTATTAATATATTTAAAAGAATAATAGATGTTCTTTTTATATAATCACACAAAATATATAATCTTTGTATAGCAATCATACATATTCTTTTTCATATGTTGAGTCTGCTGGTTCATGGACCACATTTTGAAAACCACATCTCTATTTTTTTTATTCCAATGAAACTTTAATTTCAACAGGCATCTAACAACCATGATATATCTGCTTGTAAAAAAAAAACAAGGATCATTCCTGAGAGCCATAAGTTGCCAATTCCTAGCACAGTAATTTCTTTTAGATGAAATAGCCACTAGGTAACTTTTGGGAAATATAACTCCTCCTGTCCTGAGGGACACCAGGGATACAGAGAAGAAATGTAATGTTTATTGTGTGTTACCAACTGTTTAGTTCCATAATATTAGTAGTACACACAGTTCTCAAGTTATCAATTTGCTGTATTTTAGTAAATTTTAAATTGTGAAAACCACATCTTTAAATCTAGTTCAGAGATCTAAGACCGTGTATCTCAAACTTTTGGGTTTTAGGAACTAAACTGCTAAAAATTTTCTAGGATCCCCAAAAGTTTTGTTTTTGTAGGTCATGTCTACCATTATGTATTGTACTAAACTTTTTTGGGTTTTTTTGAGTTGGAGTCTTACTGTGTTGCCCAGACTGGAGTGCAGTGGCACGCTCCCAGTCACCGAAGCCTCGACCTGCTGGGCTCCGGCACTCCTTCCGCCTCAGTTTTCCAAGTAGCCGGAATTACAGGTGCACACTACCACGCCCGACTAGTTTTTGGTTTATTGTAGAGATGGGGGTCTCGCCAAGTTGCCCGGGCAGGTCTCGAACCCATGGGCTCAGGCAATCCTGTCGCCTCGGCCTCCCAAAGTGCTGGGATTACAAGCTGAGCCACAGAGCCCGGCCTGTACTAAAACTTTAAACTGCAATGCTTTAAAAATATTTACTTACATATTCATTTAGAAATAAGAAACCTATTACATGTAAATATCATAACTCATTAGTTATGAAAAATAACTATATAGTTTTAGATTTTTAAAAATATCTCTAATGTCTGGCTTAATAGAAGGCAGCTGGATTCTCATACTTGCTTCTGCATTTTGCCTGTTGCAAAATGCTATTTTCAGTTAATGTATATGAAGAAAATCTGGCATCACACAGATATTTAGTTGAAAAGGAGGGCCTATTCTAATAATGTTTTAATATAATTATGAGGTTTTTTTTATACTACAACAAAACTCAACAAATGGAAGTTTATTAAAGGTTGGTTACAATATAGAACCTGAAACTGTATCAATAAACTTTTCATACTCTGTTACACGAAAATTCATGGGTTTGCTTCTGTTGTGAATGACCTTTTACCCATTCTTGACTTTGTAACATCATATATTAGTCATTTGGAAAATAATAACGTTTCACTGAGTTAAGCAGGTCTTCCAAATTTTGGTATATTTCATCATACAATATTTTAAACTTACACTCATTAATATCACCAGAAAAGGCTTCAAGTATTGACAAGCTATCAAGCTCATAGTGGCAAAAATTAACTCTCCAAAGTTATAATTTACTTCAAACTTTATTACTAGTAACAAATAGCTATAGATTTTTTTTCTCCTTATGGACATGCATTCCTGCTTAATTTTTGAAAAATTAAAAGAGCATATTTTGACTGGGTATAGTGACTTACACCTATAATCCCAGTACTTTGGAAGACCAAGACAGGAAGATCACTTGAGACCAGGAGTTCAATAGGCTCTATCTGAGGCCTACCTGGGCCCTATAGACCCTATCTCTATAACAAATTTTTTTTTAAAAATTAGCTAGGTGTGGTGGCACATGTCTGTAGCCCTACATTTTTGAGAGGCTGAGGCAGGGGGATTACTTGAGCCAGGAGTTCAAGACTGTAAGTGTGATCTTGCCCCTGCACTCCAGCCTGGGCAACAAGGCAAGACATTGTCTCATTTTTTTAAAAAAGGCACATTTTACATGTTAATTGTTCTTTCAAATTAAAAGTTTTCCATAAAAATAAAATTGCTGGTTCAGTTTGCAACTCAGACAATTGCACTATCACTTTATTTTGAGATAACATTGGACTCTAGTGCTTTAAGGGTACTTCCCACTTCTCATACAGATTATTCTCAAAGATAGAGATTTCATAGAACAAATAACTTTTATTGCTTCACCAGGACATTCTTAAGTGATACTAGATTGTTTAACTGCAAATGCACAAGAGTGAAGAAGGCAATGACCACTGATGCAGTTGGGTGCCACTGCCTTAATTTGGGCTAACGTGCCAGCGGTTTGCTTTTGCACTAACAGGGCAGATGGAAACACTGAGAAAAAGACAAATGACATCTTAATATTTTTATAAACTAGTTTTGATCTTGGAGTCCTTCTGAAAAGGTCTCCAGGAGGTCCAGTGTTGGTAGAACGAACTTTGACAACCACTGCTCTCAAAAACCAGCTTGCTTATATTTTAATATAATCCAGGCTGGAAAACAAAAACACAAATTCAGCAGGATTGTGTCATTGTTATTGGCTCATGCTCCCCCAAAGAGGTGACAATGAGAGTAAAATTAATTAACCCATCATTCTTTTTAAACTATCTAAAAAAAAATTGTTTTCATACAGCTGGCAAGCTGGGAAGTGCACAGTATGAGATTAAAAACTCATCACCATTTATAGAGTGGATGATAAGCCAAATGTCAGACGATTATTACAATATTTGGAGGGGCCATATCTTATCATTTTACTCTCAGTCCAATGTGCAATCAAGGTTTAACAAGAGTTTAGGGGAAGCTGAGTTGACAGTGGCTCTTGAGACTCTTTTATCACAAAGGAGAATATATTCCTTAGCTAGGCATACTTTGTATGCCATTAGAAATAAACCCTCTGCCCATGGGCATAAGTATTGTGAGTGTTGGAGGCAGAGGGAATTGCTATTGAAGAGATAACAATGTGATGGGGGAGATAAAAATGAATTTCCCTTTGCCCCTTAGGCATTCATCTGCCAATGACTGGATGTTACCTTTGTATGCCATTCTCCCTTCAGGCACAAAGACAGAATGGTGCTTGGAACTGAGAGTAAAATTTGAATAGGCTAGACTTCAGCCTCCTGGCTATAACTTTCTACACAACCAAAGCAGCTAAGAACCTTAGAGTCCCTCCCATCTAATACAATTTACCATAACTGGGAAACTTTAATGTGTACTTTAGACATTGAGAGATACCGAATGACTTTGCAATTAGTTTTCGGTTATTGTCTTTAGTCTGTTGGGCACTGGTTTGCAGAGAAAGTAAGAGCCTGGGGGTGCCAGTGCATTCTCCCCTCCTTACTAATTGTATGGCCTTGAGCAGGCCTCCAGTCTCCCATCTCATATGGATAATGAGAGTGTCTAAACTTTAGAACGCAAAAAATTCTGGATTTGGAAGGTATTTGGAGAATACTATCTAATTTAATCCCCTTTTTCTTAGAGCAAAATTAGTCATTACTAATTTTCCACTTACTACAACCCAGTGTTATCCTGTATTTTGTTTTTGTTGTTGTTGTTTTTATTGTTGTTTTTTGAATTGGAGTCTCACTCAGTTGCCCAGACTGGAGTGCAGTGGCTGCTCCTGGTCACCGCAGCCTTGACCTGCTGGGCTCTGGCGATCCTTCCACCTCAGCCTTCCAAGTAGCTGGAACTACAGGCGCGCGCTACCATGCTTGACTCATTTTTAAAAATTTTATTGTAGAGATGAGGTCTCGCCAAGTTGCCCAGATGGGTCTCGAACCCGCGGGCTCAGGCAATTCACTCACCTCAGCCTCCCAAAGTGCGGGATTACAGACTGAGCCACTGAGCCCAACCTATCCTATATTTTGTATATAAGAACTCAATCATTAGCCTTATGAGGGAGACAGTTATTGATATTATAAGTCACTTCTGTTGTACCATGATGTATTGGTTCCTAAAAATCACTGCACTACATAATATCATGCAATAAAACACGGGTCTTACAGAAAAATAGGGCTGGGGTTTGATACTAAAAAACTTTTCACTGGCATATTTTTAAAAAGACAGAAATCTAATATAAGTGATGGGAGAGTTTTACATATGTGAAGTAGTTAAGAACAACATAATGACTGCAATAAATAAGGTGCTTTACCTGGAAAAGACCTGACGCTTGTTCTGGGGGTGAGAACCTGTTCTCCCGCTGTCCGGCCCACCTGCTCCCAGCTTGTCACACTATGTGTGGAGGGAGAAATAAAAGAGATATTGAAAAAGAGTAAGAAAGAGATATGGAAAAAGAGTAAGAAAGAAACAGAAAAAAAGGAATACAAAGGAAATGTACAAAATAGTTTGAGAAGAAAGAGGGAAAATTAGAGCTGGAAGGGTGTGGATGATGCATCCAAGAGTGACTGCTTGAGCTATTGTGAAGTGGTGGAATGAATGTCATCAGAATTTGGAGGAGAAACTATACCACTGAATGTAGATGTGCATGGCCCTTTGTCTGTGCCGGGGTGTGCATGTGTATGTCTGTGTGTTCCAAAGGGACTATACGTACTTGGGTGCAGTTTTCTTCATCCACCTAGTGCTTCTTATAAATCAAACAGGGCATCACTCTCAATTTCTTTAAATATGTTCTCTTTTTTCTTGATAGGCATTGCAGCAGACTGTATCCCATCTTAAATATGAGGCATCAAAGGGACAGAGAGGCAAAGTAAATTGTTCAAAGTTAGGCAGCTAGAAAGAGATAAAAGTAGTGCTTGTACTTGGGCTATTACAGCCAAGGGTCATGCTGTCCCTCTCTGTGCTACAGTGCCCACATGGGCTCGGGGGATCGGCTGGACCTGCGGGTGTAAGCCAATAGATGGTTCAAAGAGAGAGCAAGTAATAACAGAACTTTATTTGGCCACTATCATCTAAGATACATTGAATGTATATGCTCCCAATATTCCACTCAGACACCACCCCTAGAAAGCCAAGGAGGTCTCCATGTTGCGCATTCCCAAATGCCTTCTCTAAGACATTCTTATTTTCCTTCAGCCCCTCAACTGAAAAATATCCCTTGAAATTTTGAAAGAACTCAAGGAAGACAAGCATTTTCTACATTAGTACAGAATATTTTCCTAGCCTGGTTGAGGGAAAGGGCTGGCTTTGCTTAATACCCTGAGGCAAGTGTGTACTGAAAACCAGCCCTGAGGGGTGAGGTTGGGACCGGGGAACCCTGACTTGTAACATTTGCCAATTTTGTAGCATAAATAGTACCATCTTGGCCAACTTCAAGCTACCAAGGTTTACAACCAGTTTGTAAAAGTCTGGGTATTTAGCATTCCGCTCTTCCAAGAAGGTAAGAGCCGGTTTCAGCACAAGCCTAGACAGTCCCTGACTTCCAGTGTTAATGGAATCTTGGAACAAGTCCTGACACCACAACAATAGATAAGCCAGCAGCTAGGTTTATAGTCAAGCCATTCAAAGGATAACTTCCTATTCCAATTTATAGATAAGTATACTGAAGTTCAGAGAGGTTATTTGATTTCCCATGATCACACATTATAATAATTCAATCTTAGGTATTTGCTCTCCTGTTTCGTTTAATAGTTTAAGGCAGTGGTTCTCAGATGTTTTCCTGCATTAGAATTACCTGGAGGACCTGACGAAGTCCACAGATCATTAATCTCCATCTCCAAGTTTCTGATTCAGTAGATCTGGATAGGACCCCAGAATTTGCTTTTCTAATAAGTCATTAGAATGTGGTAGGCATTCTAAAGATTCCCACTCACTGCTGTACACATCCTGTATATTCTTCCTTGGGGTTTGGATAGGACTATGACTATAATGGGATTTCACTCCCATAATCGTAGCTCAGTTGACTTTGAGTTATTAAAAAGAATGATTATTCTGGGAAGGCCTGACCTTATCAGGTAAGTACATTAAAAGACTGTCTAGGCTTGCCTGAAGGAAACAACTTGAAGCTTGAAGAGATAGAAGCAGCAATTGTTCTCATGTTGGTTCTGAAGAAGCAAACTGCCATACTGGGGAAAGGGCACACAGCAGGGATCAGAGGGCAGCCTCTATTAACCTGGGACCTCAGTCCTACAGCTGCAAGGAACTGAATTCTGTCAATAACTTAAATGAGCTCAGAAGAGGACCTGAGTCTCAGGTAAGGCCCTCACCCCAACCAACACTTAGATTTCAGCCTGGTGAAAGCTTGAGCAAAGCATCCAGTTAAGCTGGACCAGGACTTTCACCTATAGAAACTATACGATAATAAATATATGTTATCAAAATAGGTAGCTATATTTATGGTAATTTGCTGTTTGGCAGTAGAAAACGAACATAGCAAGCAACGCTGATGCTACTGGTACATTTTGAGAACCACTTATTTAAGGTAATTTCTGGCTCTAAAATACTGTGGCTTTTTTCATTTAAAAGGTCTTACATTAGCCTTTCCAAATTAGTTTGATGATTTTCACCCTGAAGAGTTCTTAACTTCTTCAATAATAAGCTATTCAATAAATGCTCAAGTTTTACTCGAACATTTTCTTCTTTCCTCATTCTCTGTTTTTCCTCTCTCCTTCTTCTCTTCTTGCTTCCCACCCCTTTCCTTCTCTCTCTCCTTTACGTGTCTTCTTGTTGTCTCTTTGTTTTAATCACAACTCTTTACATATGTTCTCAATAGTCCAAGTTAACATATCTGGGCCTGACAGCAATCATTGATATAGATTGAACTTGAAGGCCAGAGATTATGCACATCCCAGATAGGAAGACAGACAAGTGAAAGATAGCAGTTATTGAGCAATTATTCTGTACCAGCTACAGTTCCAAGCACTTTATAAATATTTATTCACTTAATCCTCCCAACCCAATGACAAAGATGCTGTTATTATCACCATTTTAGCATAAGGAAACTGAAGCACACAGAAGTTGAGCAATTTTCACAATGGCACACAGTTAGCATGTGGTAGGCTGGGATTTAAGCCTTAGTAGTCAGCATCAAAGAAGGCCACACTCTTGACTAAATAAAGCACCTTAATTTCCAGCCCCGCTATTTTTCCTCTGCATTTTATACTCATCTCATGAACATCCCACCCATGACCTAAAATTTAGTAAAGTTAAAACCAGAGTCAGCCAGGCTCGATGACTCAGCCTGTAATCCCGCGCTTTGGGAGGCTGAGGTGAAAGGATTGCCTGAGCCCGCGGGTTCGAGACCCGCCTGGGCAACTTGATGAAACCTCATCTCTACAATAAATCAAAAATCA